>NC_069503.1:32925216-33215216 GCF_027579735.1 Bombina bombina
AATAATCATAAACAAAATTAACATAGGCTGAAAGCAGTTCCTACTCATGGTCCCAATGCTAATCAGTGAGAAGAGCTACGCAGACTGTATAGGTTTTTACTGAGTTTTAAAATCTGAACTGATTACAAATCATTTGAAAATACAATAATAAGTTGTTTATCTTGTGCCACTAATACACCCCTAGTGCTGACATGGGGACAATATAATACATCCCTAGTGCTGACATGGGGACAATATAATACACCCCTAGTGCTGACATGGGAACAATATAATACACCCCTAGTGCTGACATGGGGACAATATAATACACCCTAGAGCTGACATGGGGACAATATAATACACCCCTAGTGCTGACATGAGGACAATATAATACACCCCTAGTGCTGACATGAGGATAATATAATACACCCTAGTGCTGACATGGGTACAATATAATACACCCCTAGTGCTGACATGAGGACAATATAATACACCCCTAGTGCTGACATGAGGATAATATAATACACCCTAGTGCTGACATGGGGACAATATAATACACCCTAGAGCTGACATGGGGATAATATAATACACACCTAGTGCTGACATGGGGACAATGTAATACACCCTAGTGCTGACATGGGGACAATATAATACACCCCTAGTGCTGACATGAGGACAATATAATGCACCCCTAGTGCTGACATGGGAACAATATAATACACCCCTAGTGCTGACATGGGGACAATATAATACACCCCTAGTGCTGACATGGGAACAATATAATACACCCCTAGTGCTGACATGGGAACAATATAATACACCCCTAGTGCTGACATGGGAACAATATAATACACCCCTAGTGCTGACATGGGAACAATATAATACACCCCTAGTGCTGACATGGGAACAATATAATACACCCCTAGTGCTGACATGAGGACATTATAATACACACCTAGTGCTGACATGGGGACAATATAATACACCCCTAGTGCTGACATGGGAACAATATAATACACCCCTAGTGCTGACATGGGAACAATATAATACATCCCTAGTGCTGACATGGGGGAAATATAATACACCCCTAGTGCTGACATGGGAACATTATAATACACCCCTAGTGCTGACATGGGGATAATATAATACACCCCTAGTGCTGACATGAGGACAATATAATACACCCCTAGTGCTGACATGGGAACAATATAATACATCCCTAGTGCTGACATGGGGACAATATAATACACCCCTAGTGCTGACATGGGAACAATATAATACATCCCTAGTGCTGACATGAGGACAATATAATACACCCCTAGTGCTGACATGGGAACAATATAATACACCCCTAGTGCTGACATGGGGAACAATATAATACATCCCTAGTGCTGACATGGGGACAATATAATACACACCTGGTGCTGACATGGGGATAATATAATACACCCCTAGTGCTGACATGGGGACAATATAATACACCCCTAGTGCTGACATGAGGATAATATAATACACCCCTAGTGCTGACATGAGGACAATATAATACATCCCTAGTGCTGACATGGGAACAATATAATACACACCTAGTGCTGACATGGGGACAATATAATACACCCCTAGTGCTGACATGGAAACAATATAATACACCCCTAGTGCTGACATGAGGACATTATAATACACACCTAGTGCTGACATGGGGACAGTATAATACACCCCTAGTGCTGACATGGGAACAATATAATACACCCCTAGTGCTGACATGGGAACAATATAATACATCCCTAGTGCTGACATGGGGGAAATATAATACACCCATAGTGCTGACATGGGAACAATATAATACACCCCTAGTGCTGACATGGGGATAATATAATACACCCCTAGTGCTGACATGAGGACAATATAATACACCCCTAGTGCTGACATGGGAACAATATAATACATCCCTAGTGCTGACATGGGGACAATATAATACACCCCTAGTGCTGACATGGGAACAATATAATACATCCCTAGTGCTGACATGAGGACAATATAATACACCCCTAGTGCTGACATGGGAACAATATAATACACCCCTAGTGCTGACATGGGAACAATATAATACATCCCTAGTGCTGACATGGGGACAATATAATACACCCCTGGTGCTGACATGGGGATAATATAATACACCCCTAGTGCTGACATGAGGATAATATAATACACCCCTAGTGCTGACATGGGAACAATATAATACACACCTAGTGCTGACATGGGGACAATATAATACACCCCTAGTGCTGACATGGGGACAATATAATACACCCCTAGTGCTGACATGGGGACAATATAATACACCCCTAGTGCTGACATGGGAACAATATAATACATCCCTAGTGCTGACATGGGAACAATATAATACATCCCTAGTGCTGACATGAGGATAATATAATACACACCTAGTGCTGACATGAGGACAATATAATACACCCCTAGTGCTGACATGGGGACAATATAATACACCCCTAGTGCTGACATGGGAACAATATAATACATCCCTAGTGCTGACATGAGGACAATATAATACACACCTAGTGCTGACATGAGGACAATATAATACACTCTAGTGCTGACATGGGGACAATATAATACACCCCTAGTGCTGACATGGGGACAATATAATACACCCCTAGTGCTGACATGGGAACAATATAATACACCCCTAGTGCTGACATGGGAACAATATAATACACCCCTAGTGCTGACATGGGGACAATATAATACACCCCTAGTGCTGACATGGGAACAATATAATACACCCCTAGTGCTGACATGGGAACAATATAATACACCCCTAGTGCTGACATGGGAACTATATAATACACCCCTAGTGCTGACATGGGAACAATATAATACACCCCTAGTGCTGACATGAGGACATTATAATACACACCTAGTGCTGACATGGGGACAATATAATACACCCCTAGTGCTGACATGGGAACAATATAATACACCCCTAGTGCTGACATGGGAACAATATAATACATCCCTAGTGCTGACATGGGGGAAATATAATACACCCCTAGTGCTGACATGGGAACAATATAATACACCCCTAGTGCTGACATGGGGATAATATAATACACCCCTAGTGCTGACATGAGGACAATATAATACACCCCTAGTGCTGACATGGGAACAATATAATACATCCCTAGTGCTGACATGGGGACAATATAATACACCCCTAGTGCTGACATGGGAACAATATAATACATCCCTAGTGCTGACATGAGGACAATATAATACACCCCTAGTGCTGACATGGGAACAATATAATACACCCCTAGTGCTGACATGGGAACAATATAATACATCCCTAGTGCTGACATGGGGACAATATAATACACCCCTGGTGCTGACATGGGGATAATATAATACACCCCTAGTGCTGACATGGGGACAATATAATACACCCCTAGTGCTGACATGAGGATAATATAATACACCCCTAGTGCTGACATGGGAACAATATAATACATCCCTAGTGCTGACATGAGGACATTATAATACACACCTAGTGCTGACATGGGGACAATATAATACACCCCTAGTGCTGACATGGGAACAATATAATACACCCCTAGTGCTGACATGGGAACAATATAATACATCCCTAGTGCTGACATGGGAACAATATAATACACACCTAGTGCTGACATGGGGACAATATAATACACCCCTAGTGCTGACATGGAAACAATATAATACACCCCTAGTGCTGACATGAGGACATTATAATACACACCTAGTGCTGACATGGGGACAATATAATACGCCCCTAGTGCTGACATGGGAACAATATAATACACCCCTAGTGCTGACATGGGAACAATATAATACATCCCTAGTGCTGACATGGGGGAAATATAATACACCCCTAGTGCTGACATGGGAACAATATAATACACCCCTAGTGCTGACATGGGGATAATATAATACACCCCTAGTGCTGACATGAGGACAATATAATACACCCCTAGTGCTGACATGGGAACAATATAATACATCCCTAGTGCTGACATGGGGACAATATAATACACCCCTAGTGCTGACATGGGAACAATATAATACATCCCTAGTGCTGACATGAGGACAATATAATACACACCTAGTGCTGACATGAGGACAATATAATACACCCTAGTGCTGACATGAGGACATTATAATACACACCTAGTGCTGACATGGGGACAATATAATACACACCTAGTGCTGACATGGGAACAATATAATACACACCTAGTGCTGACATGAGGACAATATAATACACCCTAGTGCTGACATGGGGACAATATAATACACCCCTAGTGCTGACATGGGGACAATATAATACACACCTAGTGTTGACATGGGGATAATATAATATACCCTAGTGCTGACATGGGGACAATATAATACACCCCTAGTGCTGACATGGGGACAATATAATACACCCCTAGTGCTGACATGGGGACAATATAATACACCCCTAGTGCTGACATGGGAACAATATAATACACCCCCTAGTGCTGACATGGGGACAATATAATACACCCTAGAGCTGACATGGGGATAATATAATACACCCCTAGTGCTGACATGAGGACAATATAATACACCCCTAGTGCTGACATGAGGATAATATAATACACCCTAGTGCTGACATGGGTACAATATAATACACCCCTAGTGCTGACATGGGGACAATATAATACACCCTAGAGCTGACATGGGGATAATATAATACACACCTAGTGCTGACATGGGGACAATGTAATACACCCCTAGTGCTGACATGAGGACAATATAATACACCCCTAGTGCTGACATGGGAACAATATAATACATCCCTAGTGCTGACATGGGGACAATATAATACACCCCTAGTGCTGACATGGGAACAATATAATACATCCCTAGTGCTGACATGAGGACAATATAATACACCCCTAGTGCTGACATGGGAACAATATAATACACCCCTAGTGCTGACATGGGAACAATATAATACATCCCTAGTGCTGACATGGGGACAATATAATACACCCCTGGTGCTGACATGGGGATAATATAATACACCCCTAGTGCTGACATGGGGACAATATAATACACCCCTAGTGCTGACATGAGGATAATATAATACACCCCTAGTGCTGACATGGGAACAATATAATACATCCCTAGTGCTGACATGGGAACAATATAATACACACCTAGTGCTGACATGGGGACAATATAATACACCCCTAGTGCTGACATGGAAACAATATAATACACCCCTAGTGCTGACATGAGGACATTATAATACACACCTAGTGCTGACATGGGGACAATATAATACACCCCTAGTGCTGACATGGGGACAATATAATACACCCCTAGTGCTGACATGGGAACAATATAATACACCCCTAGTGCTGACATGGGAACAATATAATACACCCCTAGTGCTGACATGGGGACAATATAATACACCCCTAGTGCTGACATGGGAACAATATAATACACCCCTAGTGCTGACATGGGAACAATATAATACACCCCTAGTGCTGACATGGGAACAATATAATACACCCCTAGTGCTGACATGAGAACAATATAATACACCCCTAGTGCTGACATGAGGACATTATAATACACACCTAGTGCTGACATGGGGACAATATAATACACCCCTAGTGCTGACATGGGAACAATATAATACACCCCTAGTGCTGACATGGGAACAATATAATACATCCCTAGTGCTGACATGGGGGAAATATAATACACCCCTAGTGCTGACATGGGAACAATATAATACACCCCTAGTGCTGACATGGGGATAATATAATACACCCCTAGTGCTGACATGAGGACAATATAATACACCCCTAGTGCTGACATGGGAACAATATAATACATCCCTAGTGCTGACATGGGGACAATATAATACACCCCTAGTGCTGACATGGGAACAATATAATACATCCCTAGTGCTGACATGAGGACAATATAATACACCCCTAGTGCTGACATGGGAACAATATAATACACCCCTAGTGCTGACATGGGAACAATATAATACATCCCTAGTGCTGACATGGGGACAATATAATACACCCCTGGTGCTGACATGGGGATAATATAATACACCCCTAGTGCTGACATGGGGACAATATAATACACCCCTAGTGCTGACATGAGGATAATATAATACACCCCTAGTGCTGACATGGGAACAATATAATACATCCCTAGTGCTGACATGAGGACATTATAATACACACCTAGTGCTGACATGGGGACAATATAATACACACCTAGTGCTGACATGGGGACAATATAATACACCCCTAGTGCTGACATGGAAACAATATAATACACCCCTAGTGCTGACATGAGGACATTATAATACACACCTAGTGCTGACATGGGGACAATATAATACGCCCCTAGTGCTGACATGGGGACAATATAATACACCCCTAGTGCTGACATGGGAACAATATAATACATCCCTAGTGCTGACATGGGGGAAATATAATACACCCCTAGTGCTGACATGGGAACAATATAATACACCCCTAGTGCTGACATGGGGATAATATAATACACCCCTAGTGCTGACATGAGGACAATATAATACACCCCTAGTGCTGACATGGGAACAATATAATACATCCCTAGTGCTGACATGGGGACAATAGAATACACCCCTAGTGCTGACATGGGAACAATATAATACATCCCTAGTGCTGACATGAGGACAATATAATACACACCTAGTGCTGACATGAGGACAATATAATACACCCTAGTGCTGACATGAGGACATTATAATACACACCTAGTGCTGACATGGGGACAATATAATACACACCTAGTGCTGACATGGGAACAATATAATACACACCTAGTGCTGACATGAGGACAATATAATACACCCTAGTGCTGACATGGGGACAATATAATACACCCCTAGTGCTGACATGGGGACAATATAATACACACCTAGTGTTGACATGGGGATAATATAATATACCCTAGTGCTGACATGGGGACAATATAATACACCCCTAGTGCTGACATGGGGACAATATAATACACCCCTAGTGCTGACATGGGGACAATATAATACACCCCTAGTGCTGACATGGGAACAATATAATACACCCCCTAGTGCTGACATGGGGACAATATAATACACCCTAGAGCTGACATGGGGATAATATAATACACCCCTAGTGCTGACATGAGGACAATATAATACACCCCTAGTGCTGACATGAGGATAATATAATACACCCTAGTGCTGACATGGGTACAATATAATACACCCCTAGTGCTGACATGGGGACAATATAATACACCCTAGAGCTGACATGGGGATAATATAATACACACCTAGTGCTGACATGGGGACAATGTAATACACCCCTAGTGCTGACATGAGGACAATATAATACACCCCTAGTGCTGACATGGGAACAATATAATACATCCCTAGTGCTGACATGGGGACAATATAATACACCCCTAGTGCTGACATGGGAACAATATAATACATCCCTAGTGCTGACATGAGGACAATATAATACACCCCTAGTGCTGACATGGGAACAATATAATACACCCCTAGTGCTGACATGGGAACAATATAATACATCCCTAGTGCTGACATGGGGACAATATAATACACCCCTGGTGCTGACATGGGAACAATATAATACATCCCTAGTGCTGACATGGGAACAATATAATACACACCTAGTGCTGACATGGGGACAATATAATACACCCCTAGTGCTGACATGGAAACAATATAATACACCCCTAGTGCTGACATGAGGACATTATAATACACACCTAGTGCTGACATGGGGACAATATAATACACCCCTAGTGCTGACATGGGGACAATATAATACACACCTAGTGTTGACATGGGGATAATATAATACACCCTAGTGCTGACATGGGGACAATATAATACACCCCTAGTGCTGACATGGGGACTATATAATACACCCCTAGTGCTGACATGGGTACAATATAATACACCCCTAGTGCTGACATGGGGACAATATAATACACACCTAGTGCTGACATGGGTACAATATAATACACCCTAGTGCTGACATGGGGATAATGTAATACACCCCTAGTGCTGACATGGGGACAATATAATACACCCCTAGTGCTGACATGTGGACAATATAATACACCCCTAGTGCTGACATGGGGACAATATAATACACACCTAGTGCTGACATGGGTACAATATAATACACCCCTAGTGCTGACATGGGGACAATATAATACACCACTAGTGCTGACATGGGGATAATATAATACACCCTAGTGCTGACATGAGGACAATATAATACACCCCTAGTGCTGACATGGGGACAATATAATACACACCTAGTGCTGACATAGGGACAATATAATACACCCCTAGTGCTGACATGGGGATAATATAATACACCCCTAGTGCTGACATGGGGACAATACAATACACACCTAGTGCTGACATGGGGACAATATAATACACCCCTGACATAGGGACAATATAATACACCCTAGTGCTGACATGGGTACAATATAATACACCCCTAGTGCTGACATGGGGATAATATAATACACCCTAGTGCTGACATGAGGACAATATAATACACCCCTAGTGCTGACATGGGGACAATATAATACACACCTAGTGCTGACATAGGGACAATATAATACACCCCTAGTGCTGACATGGGGACAATATAATACACCCCTAGTGCTGACATGGGGACAATATAATACACCCCTAGTGCTGACATAGGGACAATATAATACACCCCTAGTGCTGACATGGGGACAATATAATACACCCCTAGTGCTGACATGGGTACAATATAATACACCCCTAGTGCTGACATGGGGACAATATAATACACCCCTAGTGCTGACATAGGGACAATATAATACACCCCTAGTGCTGACATGGGGACAATATAATACACCCCTAGTGCTGACATGGGGACAATATAATACACCCCTAGTGCTGACATGGGGACAATATAATACACCCCTAGTGCTGACATGGGGATAATATAATACACCCCTAGTGCTGACATGGGGATAATATAATACACCCCTAGTGCTGACATGGGGACAATATAATACACCCCTAGTGCTGACATGGGGATAATATAATACACCCCTAGTGCTGACATGGGGATAATATAATACACCCCTAGTGCTGACATGGGGACAATATAATACACCCCTAGTGCTAACATGGGGACAATGTAATACACCCTAGTGCTGACATGGGGACAATATAATACACCCCTAGTGCTGACATGGGGACAATATAATACACCCTAGTACTGGCATGGGGATAATATAATACACCCCTAGTGCTGACATGGGGATAATATAATACACCCCTAGTGCTGACATGGGGATAATATAATACACCCCTAGTGCTGACATGGGGACAATATAATACACCCCTAGTGCTGACATGGGGATAATATAATACACCCCTAGTGCTGACATGGGGATAATATAATACACCCCTAGTGCTGACATGGGGACAATATAATACACCCCTAGTGCTGACATGGGGATAATATAATACACCCCTAGTGCTGACATGGGGATAATATAATACACCCCTAGTGCTGACATGGGGACAATATAATTCACCCCTAGTGCTAACATGGGGACAATGTAATACACCCTAGTGCTGACATGGGGACAATATAATACACCCCTAGTGCTGACATGGGGACAATATAATACACCCTAGTGCTGACATGGGGACAATATAATACACCCCTAGTGCTGACATGGGGATAATATAATACACACCTAGTGCTGACATGGGGATAATATAATACACCCCTAGTGCTGACATGGGGACAATATAATACACCCCTAGTGCTAACATGGGTAGGCTTACCAGAAGTCCCACTTTTACTGGGATTGTCCCGGTTTGGAGGCGCTGTCCCAGTGTCCCACCCAGTTGTTCATTCTGTCCCAGTAGGGTCGCCACCTCCAGGTTTCAAGTCATGTGTCCGAGTTTCAGACCACCTGAAACCCAGACACATTATTCAAAATGACTGGACTGTGGCTCTCCAGCATAATTGGATGCTGGTGCTTTGTTACATACAGCCCTGCTTAGCTTAACGTTCGTGCCCTTCAAAGTTTACATTTAGTAATACAGGCTGAGTGAGCAGCATAGGTTTTTTTAATTTAGTAGTACTACTTGGTTTATTTTTCTAAGAATTTAACACCCCCCCCCCCCCCGACCCCTGGTGACATTGCCGGTAATACACCTTTAGGGGAATCATATGGGTATGAATAGGAAGTACAGACAGGAAGGATTTTTGGCGTGGATCTTGCTTTACTTCATACAGGATAGCATTTTGGCTATAATCTTCCTGCATTATGGTAGCCTCTTAAACAGCTTTAGCAGGTACGTGTTTCTTTTTTACTTTCATTCAATGTTGTATTTATGCCTTATCAGTATTTGGCTCTGTTCCTTAATTAGACACATAAAACACATATTACACCGCAGATATTAAATTGTGAAATTGATAAAGTGATAATTATGCTTGATGTTTGGCATTATTTAGCATCTGAGATTTAGATTATTGATTTATTTGCCATGACAACGTAATGGTGCCTTTTCACTAGGGGGTGGTGTTATGGTCTATTTAAACTGTGTGATTCACTTGTTTGACTGAGGAAGGGTAGAGTATCCATGAAACATTACACACATAAAAGTACCGGTAATTGCCACGCCCCCTTGACCACGCTCCTGACCACACCCCCACTGGCACCGCACCAGGTGGTCCCAGTTTCACCTCTAAAAATGATGGTAAGCCTAAACATGGGGACAATGTAATACACCCTAGTGCTGACATGGGGACAATATAATACACCCCTAGTGCTGACATAGGGACAATATAATACACCCCTAGTGCTGACATGGGGACAATATAATACACCCCTAGTGCTGACATGGGAACAATATAATACACCCCTAGTGCTGACATGGGGATAATATAATACACCCCTAGTACTGACATGGGGACAATATAATACACCCCTAGTGCTGACATGAGGACAATATAATACACCCCTAGTGCTGACATGGGGACAATATAATACAGCCCTAGTGCTGACATGGGGACAATATAATACACCACTAGTACTGACATGAGGACAATATAATACACCACTAGTGCTGACATGGGGATAATATAATACACCCTAGTGCTGACATGAGGACAATATAATACACCCTAGTGCTGACATGGGGATAATATAATACACCCCTAGTGCTGACATGAGGACAATATAATACACCCCTAGTGCTGACATGAGGACAATATAATGCACCTCTGGTGCTGACATGAGGACAATATAATACACCCCTAGTGCTGACATGAGGACAATATAATACACCCCTAGTGCTGACATGAGGACAATATAATACACCCTAGTGCTGACATGGGGATAATATAATACACCCCTAGTGCTGACATGAGGACAATATAATACACCCCTAGTGCTGACATGAGGACAATATAATACACCCTAGTGCTGACATGAGGACAATATAATACACCCCTAGTGCTGACATGAGGACAATATAATACACCACTTGTGCTGACATGGGGACAATATAATACACCCCTAGTGCTGACATGAGGACAATATAATACACCCCTAGTGCTGACATGAGGACAATATAATACACCACTTGTGCTGACATGGGGACAATATAATACACCCCTAGTGCTGACATGAGGACAATATAATACACCCTAGTGCTGACATGAGGACAATATAATACACCACTTGTGCTGACATGGGGACAATATAATACACCCCTAGTGCTGACATGAGGACAATATAATACACCCTAGTGCTGACATGGGAACAATATAATACACCCCTAGTGCTGACATGGGAACAATATAATACACCCCTAGTGCTGACATGGGGACAATATAATACACCCCTAGTGCTGACATGGGGACAATATAATACACCCCTAGTGCTGACATGGGGACAATATAATACATCCCTAGTGCTGACATGGGGACAATATAATACACCCCTAGTGCTGACATAGGGACAATATAATACACCCCTAGTGCTGACATGGGAACAATATAATACACCCCGAGTGCTGACATGGGAACAATATAATACACCCCTAGTGCTGACATGGGGATAATATAATACACCCGTAGTGCTGACATGAGGACAATATAATACACCCCTAGTGCTGACATGGGGACAATATAATAAACCCCTAGTGCTGACATGGGAATAATATAATACACCCCTATTACTGACATGAGGACAATATAATACACCCCTAGTGCTGACATGGGGACAATATCATACACTCCTAGTGCTGACATGGGAATAATATAATACACCCCTAGTACTGACATGAGGACAATATAATACACCCCTAGTGCTGACATGGGGACAATATCATACACCCTAGTGCTGACATGAGGACAATATAATACACCCTAGTGCTGACATGGGGACAATATAATACACCACTAGTGCTGACATGGGGACAATATAATACACCACTAGTGCTGACATGAGGACAATATAATACACCACTAGTGCTGACATGAGGGCAATATAATACACCCCTAGTGCTGACATGGGGACAATATAATACACCCCTAGTGCTGACATGGGGACAATATAATACACCACTAGTGCTGACATGGGGACAATATAATACACCCCTAGTGCTGACATGGGGACAATATAATACACCCTAGTGCTGATATGAGGACAATATAATACACCCTAGTGCTGACATGGGGATAATATTATACACCCCTAGTGCTGACATGAGGACAATATAATACACCCCTAGTGCTGACATGAGGACAATATAATGCACCCCTAGTGCTGACATGAGGACAATATAATACACCCCTAGTGCTGACATGAGGACAATATAATACACCCCTAGTACTGACATGAGGACAATATAATACACCCCTAGTGCTGACATGAGGACAATATAATACACCCCTAGTGCTGACATGAGGACAATATAATACACCCTTAGTGCTGTCATGAGGACAATATAATACACCACTTGTGCTGACATGGGGACAATATAATACACCCATAGCGCTGACATGAGGACAATATAATACACCCCTAGTGCTGACATGGGGACAATATAATACACCCCTAGTGCTGACATGGGGACAATATAATACACCCCTAGTGCTGACATGGGGACAGTATAATACACCCCTAGTGCTGACATGGGGCAATATAATACACACCTAGTACTGACATGGGGACAATATAACACACCCCTAGTGCTGACATGGGGACAGTATAATACACCCCTAGTGCTGACATGGGGCAATATAACACACCCCTAGTGCTGACATGGGGACAATATAACACACCCCTAGTGCTGACATGAGGATAATATAATACACCCCTAGTGCTGACATGGGGACAATATAATACACCCCTAGTACTGACATGGGGACAATATAATACACCCCTAGTGCTGACATGAGGACAATATAATACACCACTTGTGCTGACATGGGGACAATATAATACACCCCTAGTGCTGACATGAGGACAATATAATACACCCCTAGTGCTGACATGAGGACAATATAATACACCACTTGTGCTGACATGGGGACAATATAATACACCCCTAGTGCTGACATGAGGACAATATAATACACCACTTGTGCTGACATGGGGACAATATAATACACCCCTAGTGCTGACATGAGGATAATATAATACACCCCTAGTGCTGACATGAGGACAATATAATACACCACTAGTGCTGACATGAGGATAATATAATACACCCCTAGTGATGACATGGGGATAATATAATACACCCCTAGTGCTGACATGGGGATAATATAATACACCCCTAGTGCTGACATGGGGATAATATAATACACCCCTAGTGCTGACATGAGGATAATATAATACACCCCTAGTGCTGATATGGGACAATATAATACACCCCTAGTGCTGACATGGGACAATATAATACACCCTTAGTGCTGACATGGGACAATATAATACACCCCTAGTGCTGACATGGGGGCAATATAATACACCACTAGTGCTGACATGAGGATAATATAATACACCCCTAGTGCTGACATGAGGACAATATAATACACCCCTAGTGCTGACATGAGGACAATATAATACACCACTTGTGCTGACATGGGGACAATATAATACACCCCTAGTGCTGACATGAGGACAATATAATACACACTAGTGCTGACATGGGGACAATATAATACACCCCTAGTGCTGACATGAGGACAATATAATACAAAACTAGTGCTGACATGGGGATAATATAATACACCCCTAGTGCTGACATGGGAATAATATAATACACCCCTAGTGCTGACATGGGAATAATATAATACACCCCTAGTGCTGACATGGGGATAATATAATACACCCCTAGTGCTGACATCGGGACCATATAATACACCCCTAGTGCTGACATGAGGACCATATAATACACCCCTAGTGCTGACATGAGGACAATATAATACACCCCTAGTGCTGACATGGGCACAATATAATACACCTCTAGTGCTGACATGGGGACAATATAATACACACCTAGTGCTGACATGGGGATAATATAATACACCCCTAGTGCTGACATGGGTACAATATAATACACCCCTGACATAGGGACAATATAATACACACGTAGTGCTGACATGGGGACAACATAATACACCTCTAATGCTGACATGGAGACAGTGGAGGCTCCTCCATTTGTGCACATTCGCACGTGAACCCCCCAGGGGGCAAGGAGGAAAAAAAAAATTGAGCCAAAAAAAAAAAAAAATTCAGCAAAAAAAAAAAAATTGTTTAATTTTTTTGTTTAATTTTTTTTTATTTTTATTAAGTGTGTGTGTGTTATTTTATTATTTATTATAATATTTAGTGCTGTGTAGACTGGGCTCTGTTTTGTTACTGTAGCCTCTTACTGTAGCCTCAGCCTGTAGGACCAGTACCACCATTAATATAGTTGTAGACTCACTGTAGATTGAAGCAGGAGGGAGCTAGGACCAGGCGGATGTAAACTATCTACGGGTTTGCTTTCACTGCGCGAGTGCGCGCACAAGTCACCAGAGTGCCAGACACTGATCGCACGTGCGATCAAGCAAAACCCTATCCTGCACAGTGATCTCTATGCATCACTGTGCAGGCGTTGCTCCTCCCAGCCCGGCACCGCTAATAGAGCCCTATTCGCACAGGCTGAAGTGTGCGAGCTGACTTCAGCCTGTGCTCTGGCTCCTCCCACAGTCTGCCTGATGGCTGAGTCTCGCCTCTGATACGCTGTAGTAGCGTCATGTGACCGCTCCCACATGTCTCCTCCCCCTCAACGGCGCGAACATCTCATTGAGGAGATAGCCGTTGAGCAGAGAGGAGCAGGGGCAGGCAAACCACTTATTGCGTGTGGCAACTGAGGCCACCATCATTATCAGCATGACAGCATCATGTCTCCTGGCTGATCAGCTTCACCACCTACTCACACACGGCACGCACATAATTTTTACTGCCCATTTAGAGGCAGCAGCCCCAGCACTGCAGCAGGCTGAGCATAGCAGTTTGTGGAGAGGCGATGTCTCTCAGGCAAGGCAAGTGAAGGAGCCGGTAAGCTGCAGGAGACAAGTCATCCCTTCAGACTTCAGTTAAGTATGTTTTATAGAATTAAAACAGAGAGAGCTCAGAGAACTAGATTAGAAGTGAACATCAAAATGAAATGTGTGTGTCAAGCTCTTATTTAGCTACTTATGTAAAGCATAACTGCAGTCTGTGGAACAATGAAGTTAATAACAGCGTGTCACTGTGAAACTTGTTCTAAGTGTCTGTCTCCTACTACCTCACATTACATGTTTAAGCTGAGCCTGTCAGGGATTGTGATGTTAATTGTGAGACCCGGAAAACACTTCACCCTTGACCCTGCCTTGAATTACCTAAAAAAAAAAAGCTCTGTAACATAAGGAACACCATTTAACTCCCTGGCTCCTAGAAAGGACTGCAGTTTATTCCTGAGCAGTGTATTGCAGCCCTTTTTGGTAGCCATGGGGTTAAATTGTGAATAAGTCAGTGTTGTCCTATGCATGCTGCAGGGCAGGAGGTCATGAGGGAGAGGAGGACTCCGGTTTAAATTTACAACTCTACTGCACACAGCACTTGAAGGAACAACTATGTGATCATAAAGGTCAGTCTGACTGTGAGTTAGTTCATAGAAATGTTTATGCTCTGCCTCTAACAAAATTCTAAATATACTGTATATGTACTGTGGCACAAAGAAGGGTTAACTCAAATTATTAATACACTTCCACTGTTATGAACATTTAAATGAGCTGGACTGGACCTCAAGTTTAGAATAAGAAAAGCCACATGAGTATTTAAAAAAAAATATTACCATGCATGTCCCTGCATATATATGTGTATGTCTGCCTATATATGTGCAGCATGTGTTGGTGCCTATCTCTGTGCATCTATGTATGTATGTGTGTACCTCTACATGTATGTGTGTGTATCTGTATGTGTATCTCTATGTGTGTATGTATGTATGTATGTATGTATGTATTTATGTGTGTGTATCTCTGTGTATGTATGTTTGTATATTTCTTTGTATGTATGAATGTGTATCTGTATGTATGTCTGTGTATCTCTCTGTGTGTGTATGTATGTGTGTGTATCTCTAAGTATGTATGTGTGTGTGTATATCTTTGTGTATGTATGTGTGAGTGTATCCCTAAGTATGTGTCTGTGTATGTGTCCCTTTCATCTGCTATCTTGTGTACTAACCTTACACAATCATGCCAGTACATCCCCTAACATCAAAGGTCCTCATAGCACCCAAGGACCCAAAAACCTTAGAAATACAGCTTCTGTCCTCAAGATCTACCTTTAAAAACACCCACCCAAAATAATAAAAAATAGATAAGCTAAATTGGTGAGGGGCTGGAAATGTTAGATATAGTGTGGCAGTTGTGGGTCCTAGGAGATCAGTGGATCCCCTATAGTAGGTATAACAATGATACCTATATAAGTTATATACTAGCACTTATTACAAGCAAAATTTGTTTTGTTTTCTGTGGGCGGGGCTTTCTCAAAGGGGCGGGGTCTTGTGCACCACCATCTTAAAAATTCACCAGCCGCCACTGCATGGAGACAATATAATACACACCTAGTGCTGACATGGGGACAATATAATACACCCCTGACATAGGGACAATATAATACACACGTAGTGCTGACATGGGTACAATATAATACACCTCTAGTGCTGACATGGAGACAATATAATACACACCTAGTGCTGACATGGGGATAATATAATACACCCCTAGTGCTGACATGGGGACAATATAATACACCCCTAGTGCTGACATAGGGACAATATAATACACACCTAGTGTTGACATGGGGACAATATAATACACCCCTAATGCTGACATGGTGATAATATAATACACCCCTAGTGCTGACATGGGGACAATATAATACACCTCTAGTGCTGACATGGGGACAATATAATACACACCTAGTGCTGACATGGGGATAATATAATACACCCCTAGTGCTGATATGGGGACAATATAATACACCCCTAGTGCTGACATGGGGACATTATAATACACACCTAGTGCTGACATGGGGACAATATAATACACCCCTAGTGCTGACATGAGGACAATATAATACACCCCTAGTGCTGACATGAGGATAATATAATACTCCCCTAGTGCTGACATGAGGATAATATAATACACCCTAGTGCTGACATGGGGACAATATAATACACCACTTGTGCTGACATGGGGACAATATAATACACCCTAGTGCTGACATGGGGGCAATATAATACACCCTAGTGCTGACATGGGGGCAATATAATACACCCCTAGTGCTGACATGGGGGCAATATAATACACACCTAGTGCTGACATGGGGACAATATAATACACCCCTAGTGCTGACATGGGGATAATATAATACACCCCTAGTGCTGACATGGGGACAATATAATACACCCCTAGTGCTGACATGGGGACAATATAATACACCCCTAGTGCTGACATGGGGACAATATAATACACACCTAGTGCTGACATGGGGATAATATAATACACCCCTAGTGCTGACATAGGGATAATATAATACACCCTAGTGCTGACATGGGGACAATATAATACACCCCTAGTGCTGACATGGGGACAATATAATACACCCCTAGTGCTGACATGGGGACAATATAATACACCCCTAGTGCTGACATGGGGATAATATAATACACCCTAGTGCTGACATGGGGACAATATAGTACACCCTAGTGCTGACATGGGGACAATATAATACACCCCTAGTGCTGACATGGGGACAATATAATACACCCTAGTGCTGACATGAGGACAATATAATACACCCTAGTGCTGACATGGGGATAATATTATACACCCCTAGTGCTGACATGAGGACAATATAATACACCCCTAGTGCTGACATGAGGACAATATAATACACCCCTAGTGCTGACATGAGGACAATATAATACACCCCTAGTGCTGACATGAGGACAATATAATACACCCCTAGTGCTGACATGAGGACAATATAATACACCCCTAGTGCTGACATGAGGATAATATAATACACCCCTAGTGCTGACATGAGGACACTATAATACACCCCTAGTGCTGACATGAGGACAATATAATACACCACTTGTGCTGACATGGGGACAATATAATACACCCCTAGTGCTGACATGAGGACAATATAATACACACTAGTGCTGACATGGGGACAATATAATACACCCCTAGTGCTGACATGAGGACAATATAATACACCACTAGTGCTGACATGGGGATAATATAATACACCCCTAGTGCTGACATGGGAATAATATAATACACCCCTAGTGCTGACATGGGAATAATATAATACACCCCTAGTGCTGACATGGGGACCATATAATACACCCCTAGTGCTGACATGAGGACCATATAATACACCCCTAGTGCTGACATGAGGACAATATAATACACCCCTAGTGCTGACATGGGCACAATATAATACACCTCTAGTGCTGACATGGGGACAATATAATACACACCTAGTGCTGACATGGGGATAATATAATACACCCCTAGTGCTGACATGGGGACAATATAATACACCCCTGACATAGGGACAATATAATACACACATAGTGCTGACATGGGGACAACATAATACACCTCTAGTGCTGACATGGAGACAATATAATACACACCTAGTGCTGACATGGGGACAATATAACCCCTTAATGACAACTGACGTACCAGGTACGTCCTGCAAAAACTAGCAGTTAGTGACAATGGACGTACCTGGTACGTCAGTTGTTTAAGAGAGTGCTGGAAGCGATCGCAATTGCTTCCAGCAGCTCTCAGGGTATTGCAGTGATGCCTCGATATGGAGGCATCCTGCAATACCTTTTAACAAGCCTCCGATGCAGAGAGAGCCACTCTGTGGCCCTCTCTGCACCGGTATCAATGGTGCAGTGTTCCGGGGGGAAGGGAAGCAAAGAGGCGGCAGCGTGCGGGCGCGCGCGTGCACGTGGTGCGCGCGCACGTGCACGTAGGGCGCGCGCGTGCACGTGAGGCGCGCGCGCGCGTGCACGTGGGGGGGCGCGCGCGCATATTAGCCACTGACACCAATGAAAAAAAAAAAAAGTTCAAAACATAAAAAAAAAAATATATATATATATAAAAGGATCTGGGGGGGTGGGGGGTTGGGGGTATTGAGGGGGGGGCTGCTACACTACAGAAAAGTTTATAAATATTTTTGGGGGCAAAATTTATAAATATTTTTGAGGGCAAATTGGGTACTGGCAGACAGCTGCCAGTACCCAAGATGGCGGCAATTAAGTAGCAGGGAGGGTTATAGAGCTGTTTGGTGGGGGATCAGGGAGGTTGGGGGCTAAGGCAGGGCTCCATTACAGCAGAATACATTTTTTTTAAAAATAAAATAAAAAAAAACTCCTTTTATTTAGTACTGGCAGACTTTCTGCCAGTACTTAAGATGGCGGGGACAATTGTGGGGTGGGGGAGGGAAGAGAGCTGTTTGGGAGGGATCAGGGGGTGGGATGTGTCAGGTGGGAGGCTGATCTCTACACTAAAGCTAAAATTAACCCTGCCAGCGCCCTACAAGCTACCTAATTAACTCCTTCACTGCTGGGCATAATTCACGTGTTGTGCGCAGCAGCATTTAGCGGCCTTCTAATTAACAAAAAGCAACGCCAAAGCCATATATGTCTGCTATTTCTGAACAAAGGGGATCCCAGAGAAGCTTTTACAACCATTTGTGCCATAATTGCACAAACTGTTTGTAAATAATTTCAGTGAGAAACCTAAAATTGTGAAAAATTTAAAGGTTTTTTTTTATTTGCTCCCATTTGGCGGTGAAATGGTGGCATGAAATATACCAAAATTGGCCTAGATCAATACTTGGTGTTGTCTACTACACTAAACTAAAGCTAAAATTAACCCTACAAGCTCCCTACATGCTCCCTAATTAACCCCTTCACTGCTGGGCATAAAACACGTGTGGTGCGCAGCGGCATTTAGCGGCCTTCTAATTACCAAAAAGCAACCCCAAAGCCATATAAGTCTGCTATTTCTGAACAAAGGCGATCCCAGAGAAGCATTTACAACCATTTGTGCCATAATTGCAGAAGCTGTTTGTAAATAATTTCAGTGGGAAACCTAAAGTTTGTGACAAAATGTGTGAAAAAGTGAACATTTTTTTTAATTTGATCGCATTTGGCGGTGAAACGGTGGCATGAAATATACCAAAATGGGCCTAGATCAATACTTTGGGATGTCTTCTAAAAAAAAATATATACATGTCAATGGATATTCAGGTATTCCTTACAGATATCAGTGTTCCAATGTAACTAGCGCTAATTTTGAAAAAAAAGTGGTTTGGAAATAGCGAAGTGCTACTTGTATTTATGGCCCTATAACTTACAAAAAAAGCAAAGAACATGTAAACATTGGGTATTTCTAAACTCAGGACAAAATTTAGAAACTATTTAGCATGGGTGTTTTTTAGTGGTTGTAGATGTGTAACAGATTTTGGGGGTCAAAGTTAGAAAAAGTGTGTTTTTTCCATTTTTTCCTCATATTTTATAAAATTTTTTATAGTAAATTATAAGATATAATGAAAATAATGGTATCTTTAGAAAGTCCATTTAATGGCGAGAAAAACGGTATATAATATGTGTGGGTACAGTAAATGAGTAAGAGGAAAATTACAGCTGAACACAAACACCACAGAAATGTAAAAATAGCCATTGTCATTAAGGGTAAGAAAATTGAAAAATGGTCCGGTCATTAAGGGGATAATACACCCCTGACATAGGGACAATATAATACACACGTAGTGCTGACATGGGTACAATATAATACACCTCTAGTGCTGACATGGAGACAATATAATACACACCTAGTGCTGACATGGGGATAATATAATACACCCCTAGTGCTGACATGGGGACAATATAATACACCCCTAGTGCTGACATAGGGACAATATAATACACACCTAGTGTTGACATGGGGACAATATAATACACCCCTAATGCTGACATGGTGATAATATAATACACCCCTAGTGCTGACATGGGGACAATATAATACACCTCTAGTGCTGACATGGGGACAATATAATACACACCTAGTGCTGACATGGGGATAATATAATACACCCCTAGTGCTGATATGGGGACAATATAATACACCCCTAGTGCTGACATGGGGACATTATAATACACACCTAGTGCTGACATGGGGACAATATAATACACCCCTAGTGCTGACATGAGGACAATATAATACACCCCTAGTGCTGACATGAGGATAATATAATACTCCCCTAGTGCTGACATGAGGATAATATAATACACCCTAGTGCTGACATGGGGACAATATAATACACCACTTGTGCTGACATGGGGACAATATAATACACCCTAGTGCTGACATGGGGGCAATATAATACACCCTAGTGCTGACATGGGGGCAATATAATACACCCCTAGTGCTGACATGGGGGCAATATAATACACACCTAGTGCTGACATGGGGACAATATAATACACCCCTAGTGCTGACATGGGGATAATATAATACACCCCTAGTGCTGACATGGGGACAATATAATACACCCCTAGTGCTGACATGGGGACAATATAATACACCCCTAGTGCTGACATGGGGACAATATAATATACACCTAGTGCTGACATGGGGATAATATAATACACCCCTAGTGCTGACATAGGGATAATATAATACACCCTAGTGCTGACATGGGGACAATATAATACACCCCTAGTGCTGACATGGGGACAATATAATACACCCCTAGTGCTGACATGGGGATAATATAATACACCCTAGTGCTGACATGGGGACAATATAATACACCCTAGTGCTGACATGGGGATAATATAATACACCCTAGTGCTGACATGGGGATAATATAATACACCCTAGTGCTGACATGGGGATAATATAATACACCCTAGTGCTGACATGGGGGCAATATAATACACCCTAGTGCTGACATGGGGATAATATAATACACCCTAGTGCTGACATGGGGACAATATAATACACCCTAGTGCTGACATGGGGATAATATAATACACCCTAGTGCTGACATGGGGATAATATAATACACCCTAGTGCTGACATGGGGACAATATAATACACCCTAGTGCTGACATGGGGATAATATAATACACCCTAGTGCTGACATGGGGATAATATAATACACCCTAGTGCTGACATGGGGACAATATAATACACCCTAGTGCTGACATGGGGATAATATAATACACCCTAGTGCTGACATGGGGGCAATATAATACTGCAATTCCTATGCATAAAGAAGTTATTCTTCCTGTATTTTTAGCAGCATTTTAAACTTCTATAATAGAAAAGTTAAAAACTATTTATTTCATACAGGTGGTGAGAGTCCACAATGTATTTCTTCTGGAAATTACTCTTCTTTGCCACTAGGAGATGGCAAAGATTCCCAAACACCAAGAGCTCTATAAACCTCTCCCACCTCACAGGTACCTCATTCTTTACTTTGCCTCCACTGGAGGTGGTTGAAGGATGAAGATGTGCATTTGATTCTTCCGAGAGAGGGGTTCTCAGTCAATATTAAGGCCAGATTTCCCCTTAGAGTACAGTGTCAGAGGGAAGTATATGGATATGGTTTGTGGCTCTTTATTCACCTCATGGGAATTATGTCACAGGCCCTTCATAATTGGTAGCAGAGACTTGTCTTTATTTGGGGGAGGGGATTTGAATTAGCTGATTGATTTTGCCTGTGGTATCCATATCTATACTGATAGTTCCAATACATAAGTATTTGCTACAAATATGTTGTGTAAATTTAGCCAGCAGAATAAATTACACTACCTGTGGGAGGTAGGAGCGATAAGTAATAAAATTTGGTTTAAAGTTTTATAAAGAATTGGGCTTTGGTATACAGACAGAGATATGAAATGATTGTGTGTATAGAAAGTAATAAAATAAAGAGGGGTTGATTTTCCTTCAAGCTCAGCCCAATTTAATGGATTGTAAATTTAAAGAACAAATTCAGCTTTTTATATACAAAGCCCACAGTAATATTTAAAAGTGAAATAAAATTAAAAAATCATATTGTGTGGCTGTTAATTAGGGTTCAAGGAGGGGAGAGACCTTTATGTGGTCCTGGGCTTAAACCGTTTGGTGCCAAATGCAACTAACTCTCCAATTTCAGCTTTTAAATATCACTGTGAACTTGCTAGAAGTTGCCAGGCTTTTTGTGTGTTGTGTCGATCCTTTTTGTATTTTTTCCTATGGCCCTGTCTTCCAGGCTGTTTGGGGGTTAACAGCTTGATTTAATGGAAATTGTACAGCTGTCTAAGTATTCAGGACTGTGGGTTTTACAGTGACTTAGGATGTGTACCCAGCCCAGTCTAAGAGTGCAGTCCATTTCTGTGTTTTGTATAGACATAAAATATTATATATATATATGCCCCTGTTTCCACACGAGCTTTCAGGCTAGCTGGAAACAGAAGTTATGAAGTAGTGGTCTAAAGACCGCTGCTTCATAACTAGTACGCCTGCTCTGAGGCAGCGAACAGAAATTAACCCGATTGAATACGATCGGGTTGATTGACAAGCCCTGCTAGCGGCCTATTGGCCTCAAATCTGCAAGGGGAGGCATTGTACAAGCAGTTCACAAGAACTGCTTGTGCAATGATCAATTCTGACAGAGTATGCTGTCGGCATTTATCGACGTGCGGCAGACATGATACGCTACATCACTGAAAAGAGAGAAGCACTCAACCTGGGAACGAACAATAGCATAATAGCTTGTTCTATGGCTAGTTACCACCCTAGAAGCAGCCTCTTTTTGCTCAATATGTGCCTTTCACAGAGAAGAACTTTCCTAAAGCATATCAGTCTGATCCTGACTTCACAGTACAGTCCCAAAATACCAGGCAATCCCTCTGTGAACGAGAGAAACAGCAAAACCCCAGAAGTACGTTTTGGCCTATTATTGTGGGCCTCGTCAGGGACGTGCAGCCATATCCCTCTAGGCACTCTGAGTTATAGCTAAATAAAAACACACAGCAATTATTTGTATCTATTTATCTAATTATCTATTTGTCTATCTATTTATGAAATGTTAGTGGCTTTTTCTTTTTCCAAGTTAACTTCTGAAAATGTTGCACACAAGTTTAATACAAGTAAAAATATCACAAAAACATAGCTAATTGCAGAGTACAGAGGTTTATATGTGTGCAGATAAATTATAGTTGTAACAATGTCATAAATATTTCATTAGAATTGTGCTCTAAAAAGATATTGAAAGAAGCTTTGTAAAATACAGATTTTGTGCATTTAATAAACATTGGTTTTGAAATACTTCACACTGGAGTTCAAATATAACTAAGAGCACATTATCATTACACTTTTGTTTGTAAAAATATTCGGTAAAAATACATTGGCCGCGAGTCTGCAGGGGGCGGCGTTGCACCAGCAGCTCTTGTAAACTGCTGGTGCAATGCTGAATACGAAGAGCGTATTGCTCTCCGCATTCAGCGATGTCTGTCGGACCTGATCCGCACTGTCGGATCAGGTCCAACAGACATTTGATAAATAGGCCTCTTTGACTATCAAGCAGCGGTCATCACCAGCCCTGTTCTACACCTCTTATACAGTTTCTGCTCATGCGAGATTGGACATGTGCGAAAAGGGGCGGGTTTGCACATGAGAGCAAAGGAGTGCTTGTGTGCAATGGTAAATGCAGGCAGAGGAGAAGCAAATATGTCCACCCCTGTCCACCGTTGTTTTATAAATTGAGCCCTAAATGTCAATCATATTGCTTCATTAGTGACTGAACAGACCGCATATCCTCAAGTTGTTTACTTTATTTAGGATTCATGCCTTATAAATTGACTATAAGAGGCCAAAGAAATATGGAATAACAGTTTTTTTAAAGGGCCATTATACACCACATTTTTCTTTGCATAAATGTTTTGTAGATCATCCAGTTGTATAGGCCACCTTGTAGTGTTTTTTAAAAAATGTTTATTTTTGTTATTTTTTAATAACATTGTGCAGATTTTTAGACTCCTAACCAAACCCCTCCGTGTCAGAAGTAGCTTTTCCAGTCTACTGCAGGCTCCTATTTGTATAATCTGTCCTTTCATATGCAGGGAATGGGGGATTGTGTCTGCAATTTAGCCACTTTACATGGGTGTACCTGCTAACCTAATCAACAGAGCTAAACTTTAAACTTCCAAGTAAGTTTTTAAAAGGTTTTATACAGGATTTTTAGATCGGTATCTGTGCATATTCTTCTTTATAGTAATATCTATTGCATGCAGATATATGAAAATTGGTGTATACTGTCCCTTTAATAATTGAAATAAATTGTAAAATAATCAGACAACATTTTATAAAGTACTGAGAGCATATTATGCCAAAATCAGAAGCCGGTCAGATTAAGTTTATTTTATAGTTGAAAATGAAAAATTAATATTTATTTTAGCATTGTATGCTTATTTAGTCTAACAGCATTAAAGTTTACAGTGCTTCATTTTACAGAGGTGATGACTTTTGTACTGAAGTAATTTATCCTTCTAATTATGGTCTAGATTACAAGTGAGGTGCAAATGATTGCGCTAGAGTTATCGCAATCGTTTGAGCATCCTTTCCATTAAGCTTGTATTACAAGTTGAGCACAATCCTTTTCCGTGATCTCAGAGCTGTGGTTAATTTTTTCCAAAAGAAAAAAGTTGCACAAAGCACTTTAAAAATACATTACAAATTACACTGTTTTATTTTTCACACAAAATGTCTTTTTAATTTTATTACAGTTGTTGTATATATATATATATATATATATATATATATATATATATATATATATATAAATATATAAGTACAGTTCAAAATTCAAAATGTCAACTATACATTTTGTAACCTATACGCACCTAACCAAAAATGTAGGCCCTACTAGAATACACTACTACAAACTTTAAACCCATATTTAAATACATATATCATTCTGGGAGGTGGCTTCGATTTGATACCTAACCAAGCCTATAATAGGATGGGAGGTCCTTCTACTAGGGATGTTTTTAGGATGGAAGGGGAAAGTGTTTTTAAAACTATTCCTTAGTTTTGTTAGTGTGTGATATATGGAGAATACATCATCCCAAAGGACAGGATTCAGGCACGGATTAGGGCATACCGGGCAAATGCCCGGTGGGCTGCCGGTTACCTTAGCCCCGCCGACCATTACCACACACAAGTGCTGTCAGTCTGTTGCTCTTACTTTGCCACAAATATTTATTTGTTGTTGTGACATGATATAGTTAATATGGTGCGAATCGTGGGGTTTCCTTAGCGGCGCCCACCATTACCGCAAACAAATAGCTGATAGCTCAATATCCCTTTAACTAGCAATAAGATGGTATGTAATCGTGGGGGTGGGGTGGCAATATGTATCCTCGTCTGTGTGGCCAAAAATCATAGCACCGGCCCTGGTTCTGTGAGACTGCTAAGGTTGTCCTGATGGGTAAAATTATTTCATGTATTTACAATCTTCCTAGAAGGGACCAACCAAAATATGATACACTGCAGGGTAATTTAGCACAAGCTTACCAAACCTATTGTGAATCTCCAATGAAAATTCACTTTGAGAATTTTATAGCGGTCAGGGGAGATGTTGAGGCTTTTTTGAAACATCAATCCGTACCTGCCTTAACAAAAACTGATAGTAAGTACTATAGTTTTGGTAACAAAACCAGAGGAATGTTGGCCTCCCAGATTACTCTATCTGGATCTTGAAGATTTGTAGCCTCCCTTAAATTTGATGGGAAACATTACTCTTCCCGTATGGACATTGGCAACTTCTTTGCCAACTTTAATAATAATAATAATAATAATAATAATAATAAAATGCAATAATCACCAGAAAAATATTGTACTAATATAATATGTGAAATGAAGTGCATAAAAAAAAACAATTAAAATGAAAATACAATGTCCGATATCATAAAGCCAATAATGGTCTTTTTTCCTTTTCCTCCACAATTCCATGTCAAAAAATAATATAGAGAGAAATGCAAAATAGTGCAATAGAGTTTGATTTCAAACCACTTCAGTTAGTATTACTCATGTGATTAGTAGCTTTCTGGAAAAACTCCAACCAATACAGCAGTGTTATGTTTGTCATATAACCATCCACACTTTCAGCATATGTATAAATGGTTTAATTATTCAAAACACATACAGAACTTACCAAATACAAGCATAAGTCTCATACCAAAATTACATAATTTATTAACGCATATATTCCTGCTAGCTAGGTAGCGCATCTTATCTCTATGTATTTACCCTAGAGCACTTACGATTTATCAATTTAAACGTAAAATGATGAAACAACTATTTATAGAGCAATACAATGTTAAATTGGATGTACTTAATAGACAGAAAATGTAAAAGAACTTTGTTAATATAAACATGTTTATTGAGATATTTTCTTATTTGTAACCTCAAAATGCAATGCAATTGTATTATATTCTCCCTCAATAAAAAAATAATAAAAAAATAAAGATATTTTTATTATATTTTTCTTGGTTCTATTTAGAAAAACATACAACTCTGACAGATGTTGCTGGCTTTTACATCAGGGCAAAGTATCTAAAAAAATATATGGATTTATGGGAAAATTAAACAAACATCCATCGATTATCCTTATGGTGATCTTGACTCTTTGTTGGATTATACCTGCTATAGACTTCGGAAAGTAAGATAATGACTATATTTAGGCATTTTAGCTCCCCAGGGAGAAAGATAGTGACCAGCGCTTTAACAATTTTTAAACAAACATAAATGAATCTCAAACTTTATTAAACTTACAACATCCTATATACTTTTACAATCCAGCGTTGCTAGCCCTACTTCCATCAACCAATACTGATAACATGTCGTTAACATCCCGCACCCCAGCTGCTCACACTCTTGAAACAAGATTCTACATACAGTAAAATCAAAATAGAAAATCATGTTTAAAATTTGTTTGTGTTTCTCAAAAGATGCATCCATCTTGGCTCTATTCAGAGGTTCCTTCTTGCACTGTACTTATTGGTTAATCAAGTATATGCTTTAGCCATGTAATATTAACAAAAAATAATTAACTTGTACTCACTACAAGACTAGAACGAGAAGAACCATAAAACTTGTAATGGCCTAATATTGTTTAACACTAAATCATATCCATTGACCAAATGCCACTATTCAGTACTTCTGAAAATTCGCCTCAAAAATCAGCATATGATGAGTAATTAGATGCTAACTCTAATTCACAAGAGCATGTGTGAACCAAAGGCCGTCTCTCAAAGTCAGACATTTCGCAAAATGTTACATTGATTGGTTTTGACAAAACAAATCTGATCCAGTGCAGTATCGCATAAAGAAACTGAGCTCTATATTGTCCCTTTCTCTTATAAACCGCAACAGGTAGTTGGATGTGGTGGTTTCTTGATGAGACGTTAGTTGGTAATTTGATGAATTTGGCCACTTTTCTTGTATTAGGCTTGAGTTCTGAAAGTACTTCCTTGAATCCCTTGACACATACACATTCACCAATTTCTATCAGAATTAGCTTCCAGCATTTGATAATGTAAGCAGGTTGTTGCACTAACTCTTTGTGAGCAATCTCTTCTAAAAGTCTAGAAAAATTATGCTCTGTTGGCATAGTAGAGCAATTATAGCCTGAGAGTACACTAAGTATTTTTTCTGTGTCCGAGTTTGAAAAATTATTTAAAGCTTTGGTTAAAACATCTTTCTCTGTTGGGCTTATATAATTAAAAAAGGCGTCCATCAGAGTGCTCTCTTTTGGAGGGAGAGACAGTACCTTGCCAAAAATGGATGTGCTAGCTGTACTGGCAAGTAGCCAAATCTCCATCCATAAGCAAAAATTCTTGCAATTGCTTTCCATTCTTTTTCCTAACTATGATGGATGGTTGTAATCTTGAATGTGGTTCCACTAGTTCTCTTCTCATAAAACTGATTCCAAAAATCTGTGAGACAATCTTGGATTACCCCATTCCCAACAGCAGATTCTTCTTCACCATTCTCAAGCAGACGTGTAAATGATATATTAGCATACAAAATGTTCTCATCAGTAAAAGCTTTAACCATATCCGAAAGACAGTTTAAACAGTGAATTAGAGTGTTATGCTTTTCAGATACATTTGTTGGGTTTTAAAAAAATATGCTTGTTACACATATGCTACTAGAATCTGATGAATGTTGATAAATTGCTTCTGGAAGCAGATTTAATTCTTGTGACTGCTGTATGGTGGTATCCAACAAGATTACATCAGGGAACTGGATATCTATTTGGAAAGGGGAATAAATCAGTGTATCATTCAGATCATCTACATTATCGCGACTGTTACTAGAAAAGTATACCACTTCATCATCTGGAGACTGCAGCATTTCGTGGACCTGTGTATTGTCAAAAGTCCTGGGTAGCAAATGTGGGCTTTCTGGAGTGTGAGTGCTGATTAAATGCCCGTATGAAGAATCAGTACTAGTTGATGGCATGGAATGGTTTGGACAGTGGTCTGAATCTTTAGGTTTACTGCATATGTACAATCTTAGTTGTTTGTGCTGTGTTTGATCATATAAGTTACGGACAGTTAAATCATGTTGTAATGGTTCATATATACCAATAAGACACACCATGATATCCATATCCTCAAGTTTGCCTTTCTTTGAGATTCCTTTTGGGAAAAAAAGATTCTTCACAATATCCATTACATTTGACACTGTATCATTTTTCTTTACATTTATTATTCAAGTTCCTCCCCCTAATGGACGTTGTACCTGTTTATAACAGCAGGCTTGATAATTTCCAACTGTCTTCTTTTTCTTTCTGCATTCTTATTTCCAACATTATATACAGATATTTCCTTTCTGTCCACTGGTAATTTCAATTTCTGATCAACTTTTCTTTCCTATCTGTAACACAATCTGGCCTGTCTACAATGTCTAACCAGTTTCTTGCAAAAACTCTATCTCCATATTGTGGTAGATACTTTGATAACTCTTCCTCATTTATCAGCTTAACCACCTCATCATCAATCTAAAAAGTAAAAGAATAAAAAGCTATTTTTGATTTTAAAGAATACAAGTAAAAAGTTGGTAAAACATTTTTAAATTTCAATTGACAGTTACACAGGGCTAATAATGAGAAGGGCTGAATGAAATCCTGCAGCATTCTGTCTCATCAATTGATAAAATGCTGCCATTATAAAGGGGAACTTTTAAATGCCAAAATAGTCAACACACCATACATAAAAAGACTACACACACTATCTAACACAGTTCAATAGAAAAAAAGAACAGAGAGGATTTCACATTTCTGCTATTATAGTGCTATGTGTAACAGTTCAAGTTGTTATCAAGAAAAATAACATAATGAGAAAAATGAATACTTGCAAATCTCATTGTATGACAGAGATGTTAGCACTGGTAACTTGTGTCTTAAATATTGTTCTACATATATCTACCCATATTTTCCTGAAATAACATATAGACTATTACAATACATCTCTGTAAGAAAATGTGGGTTAGTAAGTATTAGACCTCTGAAGCGTCATTTCAAAAGATGCTAGGTTTGTGCTGTGTGGCTTCACATATTAAAGGGACATTAAAAACTTTCAGATAGTATTATTAAATGTTAAATTGTGTATATATATATATATATATATATATATATATATACAGGGGGTGGCATTGCACAAGCATTTCACTATAAATGCTTGTGCAATGTTTAATGACGGCAGCGTATGCTGTTGACATTTATCAAAATAAAACTTTACACTTATTTTGTCAATATTTAAACAGCTATGAAACTTTAAAAAATACATCTACGTGTGATTCTCTGACTAATCTTTTCTTTGAATACATCATTCTGCTGAGCATTTATTTAGTTAGTGATTAATGCCCCTTCAATTTAACCCCTTCACCCAAAACGACGTATATATAGGCCGTGCGGTACCTTACCTATATATATATGTTTGTCGCTTTCGGATGCTCCAGCACTTTCGGCTGTTAAGTTACAGCCGAGATCTGGAGCTCCTGAAGCTGCAGGCATCTCCCGCATATGGAGCTGTAGCGCTATTGGTGCTTCGCCTCCATATAAGGGCAGCTGCCTGATTGTTACAGACGGTGACACTGTGTGTGTCACCGTCTATAACTATCTTCTGCTCGAGCCGGTGGGAGGTGTTGGCAGGATGCGGATGGGCAGCCCAGCAGGGGAGGCAGGAGGGAGTGGGAGTAAAGATCATGGGCGGGGAGGAGGTGGGGGTTACACTGCACATCTGTATGTATATAAAAAAATATATAAAAAATAATTGTTTTATATTTACTAGCAGTACCTAAGATGGTGCCTAACAGTTAGAGGGGGGAGGTTTAGAGAGCTATTTGAGGGGGGATCAGGGTGGTTGAAGGGTAACGGGGGATACTGCACTGCAGAAAAAAAAAATATTAAATAAACCAAAACCTCATATTTTCATACTGGTAGACTGTCTGTCCGTACCTAAGATGGGGGTTACCAGTGGGGGATGGGGGAGGGAAGAGAGCTGTTTGGGAGGAATCAGGTAGGGATCAGGTGGTGGAGAGTGTCAGTTAGGAAGCCAATCTCTACACTAAAGCTAAAATTAACCTTTTATGCTACCCAATTAACCCCTTCACTGCCGGGAATAATAGAAGAGTGGCGCACAGCTGCAATTAGTGGCCTTCTAATTTAAAAAAATCAATGGCAAAGCCATATATGTCTGCTATTTATGAACAAAGGGGATCACAGAGAAACTTTTACAAACATTTATGCCATGATTGCACAAGCAGTATGTAAATAATTTCTGTGAGAAACCAAAAGTTTGTTAAAAAAGTATCACATTTTTTTATTTCATGACATTTGGCAGTGAAATGGTGGAGTGGTATATACCAAAATGGGCATAGATCAATACCTTGTGTTGTCTACTTAAAAAAATATATATAGATTTCATAGGTAAATAAAAAAAACAAGGCTCTATTTATGTTTAAATGTAGTGATAGCAAAAATGCTAAAAATGCTCTTGTATTTTGGGCAAGTTTTTGTCTTGAAGTCCCGTTAGTGAAGGGGTTAAATGTGCAAGATGTGTACCGGAAATATGATGAATGAACTGACATTATTTCTTTCTAATGACACGGTGAGTCCACGGATCATCATCAATTACTGTTGGGAATATCACTCATGGCCAGCAGGAGGAGGCAAAGAGCACCACAGCAAAGCTGTTAACTATCACTTCCCTTCCCACAAACCACAGTCATTCTCTTTGCCTGTGTTGCAAGGAGGTGGTAAAGTTTTCGGTGTCTGATAGAAGTTCTACAATCAAGTTTTTATTATTTGTATATTCAGAGTAGGTTTGCTCTGCTATTCTGGGGTTTAGCCTGGTCCACATCAGTCTCTTCAGTAGGGCAGTGGTGGCTTTTAAGCAATTGAGAACTTTTGAGGTACAATCCTCACTGCACTTTGTCAATCATTCTTGCTGCCCTTCTTTGAAAGCCTGTGTAAGTTTACTCAGTCTTTATTTTGCACAGGTCCATGTGAGGAGCTTCAACCTCTCAAACCGGGTGAACTGTCCTGCTGCTGCCATGTTTATTTTTTTTCAGGGTAAGACATATTCTGGCACTTTAGCAGCTTGCTCCATTTTTAATGTTAAAAGGGCACATATTTATTTAATCCTAGTGAGGATTTATTTAAAAATTTGGAAGTTTGCAGGCACTGTGGGATGTGTTAGATATTGGTGGCTCAGATTATGTTCCTAGCTCCGGTATATTATGGGCAGGACTGCTTGTACCGTGTGTTGTTTTATTTTTTGTATAGATCCTTATAATTGCGGATCTTTTGCTTAAGCCATTTGTTTTTTTTTTTGCCAGAACTTTTCTTCCAACCACCGAGACAGCCCTAGATTAGTATGGGGGCGGGTCTTTCACGGGCTGGGGTTGTTTGGCACGCTTCTTCTCTCTGAGGAGAGATTTTCTCAGTGCGGCTCTGACATTGCGGGCTCAGACGACAGATCGCAGGACCGGTGTTCAGACGGGTGATGTCTACAGGCTCCGTTTGAGAAATTACTGTTGGCTAATATTATTCCAGGCAGCAGGTCAGATAGGCACCTCTGTATAATTGCTAAGGTGCAGTGGGTTGCCTGGTGTATAATTCAATTTTTTGTTATCCTATTACATTAAATGTAATTAAATTTTGTTATTAAAGGCACAGTAACATTTTGTGGGCTTTGATAAAATAAGAGTGCAGTTTTTATTTTTAACATATAATAAAGACAGTTTTATTTTTTATTTTATTTTTTTGGTAACATGATGGACCAAGAGGCTATGCAGATTGCTACATGCAAGTTATGTTTTGATACCCAGGTAGAACCACCAGTACCATTTTGTTCTACCTGTATTGAAAGAACATTATGCTTTAGAGAATTTTTTTTTGAACATGAGCCACCTTTAGATAAGGCAGATGCTGTTCAGGGGTCTCCTGTACCAGTCATGCTGCATCTGTCTGTGCCCTGCGTTTCCTCTCATAATCCAACTGTATTTTCTTTGCAAGACATTGCTACTCATGTCTCTTCAGCGGTATTTGAGGCGTTGTCTGCTTTTCCCATGCTTGAGGGAAAGTGCAAGAGGAAGTTTAAGGAATCAGCAAGTAAGGATTCTGATCAGGTTGTGGCTAATCAAGTTTCCCATGTTTAAGGATCTGATGAGGAAGCCACTTTGGTGGCGTCTGAGGGTGAAATCTCAGATTCTGACAGTGTAATGCCTGCTTCTGTTGCTGAAGTTGTATCTTTCAGGTTTAAGCTAGAACACCTCCATCTGTTACTTTAGGAGGTTTTAGTTACTTTGGACAACTCTAACTCGACTGACTTAGTCAATCCTAAGAAGTCTAGTAAGCTAAACAAGTACTTTGATGTTCCCTCTGTGGTGGAGGTTTTCCCTGTGCCAGTCCATGCTACAGAGATTATTACACGAGAGTGAGAGAGACCTGGAATTCCCTTTTCTCCATCTCCAATTTTTAAGAAGATGTTTCCAATAGCTTACTCTATTAAGGAGTCTTGGCAAACGGTTCTCAAAGTGGAAGGGGCGATTTCCACATTGGCTAAGAGAACCACTATTCTCATAGAGGATAGCTGTTCTTTTAAGGATCCAATGGATAAGAAATTGGAGGCCTTGCTAAAAAAGATGTATGTTCGGCCATCAAATATAACTTTTGACTTTAAAATGCATACTAAAAGCCCAAGCTTCCCTTATTGCATACTAGACAATTAACTCAGTCCATCCTTCACATAAAAGAAATTGAGGATAAACCATTTAGTGCGCTTATAGCGGATAATCTTCCTTAGGCCACGCCACGTGGAGACTCTACAGACATGGAAGCCTTAGAAATATGGGAACTGCGCTCTCAGCACCTACTGGAGCGCCATTTCAAGAACTTAAAAGAGGACTTAATGTCGATGCTACTAGCCCTGACACCGCAATTAAGTTGTGAGGCTAAAAATGCAGACCCTGCAATACAGGGCAAGAGATATGACGCACTAGCAGAGAGAGCTCAGAAATACTCGGAGTTACCCCCAGACAGGCTAATACTGAACATCGAGACGGGCGAGCTGAGATACTCGCCGGATCTTTATCTCCCGCTACCAAATCAAGTGGAGCCAGAACTAGGAGAGACACTGTGCCCTCCCGGTGTGCACACACATGATGAAACGTTCTCTACGGCCTTACTTGATCGAGACCATCAGGGCCAACGCCAAGCTGTCACTCCGGGACTTGGAGTCTGCTCAACGGGGACTGCTGATACATCAGCCCTTGACCGGTATCACGCCCAGATACAGCGCGGAGCCCTAGCGCTGAAACCGTCACTAGCTAAAGTGGCCCCCCTCTCTCAGGATCCGCAAAGACTATCCACTACGGAGGACTCGTCCGACATCTGCTTCAAGGCTGTGGGCATCGGCTCCCTCATGCAATCACCTAGCGATACATCATCTCAACTAGCGCCGGGACATACCTTGCTACAGGGAATTGAATTTAAGAGAAACCATATTTTGTGTCCCAGGGCTGGAGTGGGCTAAACTTAACTTTGTTTCAAATATAGCTACAGGTAATCGATCTATAGGTTACTGAGCAATCAATGTGACAGACTGGCAGTGAACTGAGCTTTTCATACGACATAACAGATCTCTGTCTCACCTCACAAAGCTGTTAGAACTCAGTTACACATGAAGGTGTTAAAGCCTGAAATCAGTCTGAGCATAAATAAGCATCTATTTGGAAATTATATGTTAAACATAGACTCTAGTGGCATCTACATCTCTCACTAACATCTGTGCATGTCTGTATGTTTATATGTTAGATGATTGTATCCTACCACTTTTTTTATTTTATTTTAATTTTCATATATAGCTAACTTTTATCCATCTGTTGATATAATGTTTGAGACAATATCCCCCAGGAGAGTGTATATTAAAGCTCTACTATTATACGCCACCTTTAATAGGCCTATATTAGCTAAATTGCACAAGTTCTGCCACTTTTTATGAGTGACTGTGTATGTAGCACATAAAAAGGGTACATGCTCATTATATCTCTATGTTTCTAGTAATCTGATTATATGCCTATACAGCAATGTTATATGTGGATATCATGTAAGATCTTGGTTTGTTCTTTTGGTTAGCACGCATACTTGTAGAATCTTGGAGCATAGTAGTTAGTCTATCACTGCAATGCGATTACATATAGGTCCTACAACATTTGCTATTATCTATGCAGAGACATAAACTTCCCTGTTTCTATCCTACGCATACTACTTTGAAGATCCCAACTCTCATCCTTTTTTAATCTAACCTCTCTCATTATTAGACTCTGCACAATATTACTCTCAGGCTGTTTTGCCTGACATGAAGAGTACTAGAGTGTATCTTATAGTTCAACTTATAAGGTTAATAGTACCTCATTTAATATGTGATCTGTACCTGGCAGAATGATAGGACTCATGAGACAAACTCCTAGTCAATAAAAATGAACTACCATGTCCTTAGTTATAGACTCCCATACCTTAGAATGTGGCTACTGATGTCTTCCTACTTACGCACATGAGACAAGAATACTCCCATATCCTTTTTATATATATTTCTGAAACTCTTATTTACTGAGTTATATAGCTAATGCATTGACCTGGCAAGGTTGAAGTCTCCCATTTATATTTTTCCCCGACATATTCCCTTAACCTCAGGCAAGACATATTCCTAACAAGAATCCAACCTCCTCCCCCCACATATTCCCTCTGCTCCTCCCCTCTTCTCATCTTTCTCTCTTTCCCTTCTTCTTCTCTTTAAAGCAGCTTTGATCTGCTGATCTTTCCCACCTTGCTCTTTTACGTACTAGGTCCAAAAGTGACCCCCCTCCACGCCAATTTCCTCTCTCAGTGTTCATCAGCTCCCATGGGTTCAAAAGTAGCCCGTTGTTTTCATAGAGGAATTCATTTCAGGTTATAATATAAAATAGAGGTTTCAGATGACTAGCCATACAGATTTAATATATTCTCTTTTTGCTGTAATCAAAATGTTTCTGATTATCTTGAAATTTGATACTCATGTTTTTTGGCATTTCGCACAAGTTGTATTTATCCATAACCTCAATAAAAAAATTAAAAGAAAAAAAAAAAAAAAAAAGATGTATGTTCATCAGGGTCTCCAATGGCAACCTGCGGTGTGCATTGCCACTGTTACCAGCGCGGTAGCCTACTGGTTTGATGCTTTGTCTGAATCTATTCAGACAGATACTCCTCTTGAAGAGATCCAGGATAGGATTAAGGCCCTTAAATTGGCCAATTCCTTCATCACAGATGCATCCTCAGAGTACCGTCGTTCAAAATGGAAAATATTAGTTCCCTTCTTCCCTTGGTTCAAGAAGGTCAGTTCATGACAACTGTAGACCTAAAGGATGCATACCTTCATGTTCCCATCCACAGGGATCATCACAAGTTTCTGAGGTTCGTGTTCTTAGACAAACACTTCCAGTTTGTGGCTCTTCCATTCGGCCGTGCCACAGCTCCCAGGATTTTCTCAAAGGTCCTGGGGTCTTTGTTAGCGGTGCTCTATTCATGGGGCATTGCAGTTGCGCCATACCTAGATGACATTCTAGTTCAGGCGCCGTCCTTTCAACAAGCAAGCTCTCATACAGAGATCTTGTTGTCTTTTCTTCACTCTCACTGTTGGAAGGTGAATTTGGGAAAAAGTTCCCTGGCTCCAGCTACAAGAGTAGTATTCTTGGTAACTATAATAGATTCCCTATCAATGAAAATATTTCTGACAATGGTCAGGAAATCAAAGATCTTCGATTCTTGTCTTGCCCTTCAGTCTTCTCCTTGGCTGTTAGTGGCTAAATGTATGGAGGTAATTGGTCTGATGGTAGCTGTCATGGACATCATTCCATTTGCTCGGTTCCATCTCAGACCTCTGCAGTTATGCATGCTCAGGCAATGGAACGGGGATTATGCGGACCTGTCTCCACGATTAGTACTGGATCAGGAGACAAGAGATTCTCTTCCGTGGTAGTTGTCTCAGGCTCATCTGTCCCAGGGAACCTGCTTCCGCAGACCTACCTGGGTAATTGTGACCACAGATGCAGGTCTGCTGGGTTGGGGAGCAGTTTGGGGGCCATTACAGGCTCAGGGTCTTTGGTATCGGGAGGAGTCAGTTCTCCCTATAAACATCCTAGAGCAGAGGGCAATTTTCAATGCTCTCCTGGCCTGGCCTTAGGTTTCCTTCCTAAGGTGGTTTCAGATAGGAATATTAACCAAGAAATTGTTGTTCCTTCTTTGTGTCCTAGTCCTTCCTCTCATAAGGAGCAGTTATTGCACAACCTAGATGTGGTGCATGCATTGAAATACTACTTGCAGGTGACTAAGAATTTTCGTCAGTCTTCTGCTTTGTTTGTAATTTTTCTGGGAGATGTAAGGGTCAAAAAACTATGGCTACATCTCTTTCTTTCTGGCTAATATCCCGGCACACAGCTGATATCCTTCAGCACATCCTTCCATTCACTTAAACCTTTAGAATACATACCCTCTCTCCCTAAAAATAGCTATATATCCCACATCAATAGTGTGTGAATATATATGTGTATATATATATATATATATATGTGTGTATGTATATATACATATATATTTCTTTTTTATATTGTACTATTTTTGATTTATTTTTACCTACACACCTCATAGCACTAACATGTATCAAAATATGACCATACTGATATTCATGACAACCGTTTTCTCACTCCAAATTTGTTCACTTCATTGCTGCCATAATCACCCACCTCAAACTGGAAAACAAATTATCATACACCATGGCCTGCTCTGTTGCTGTAACTTATCTGCTGAGTGCTGGTGGAGAGTTATAAAAAATAGCCCTCCTACCCCCACCTCACAAAATTATAAAGTATGCCATTCACTATATAGCCAAACAAAAACTATGTCCAAATTCCTATTCCTTATGCTACTTGCCCTTGCAAATGATGTAGAGTCTAACCCTGGTCCCCCAGAAAATTCCATTCCTAGCCTTCCAGCTAAAAAAGGCCTCTCCTTTGTGCACTGTAATATACGCAGCTTATTTCCAAAAATCGATGCACTGCAAGCTTGGTGTTTACAATACAAGCCAAAAATCATTGTTATCTCTGAATCATGGCTAACTGCAAAAATACCTGACTCTGCCATTGCAATACATGGGTATACATGCCATAGAATTGACAGAGCAAAGAGAGGAGGCGGCATTGTAATTTATGTTGACAACTCCACAAAGTTCACCCCCATACAAAAATCTAGCTCTCCTGCCACCTTTGATTTCCTTTCTGGCAAAATTGAGATCCCGTGCAGTAAATCAATCATTGTTGCAGGAATCTACCGCCCACCAAGCTCCCCTGTGCATTCCATTTCGGACATAGCACAGCTCCTTAGTGAATCCATAACTCAAAACCCAAAAAGTGAAATTATGGTTTTTGGAGATTTTAACATCGATTGGCTGAATCCAAAAAATAACAGTTGTCGCTCGCTGTTTAAATCTTTGCAGCTAACGCAATTAATCTCCTCCCCAACTCGCATAAACATCAAAAGCCATAATCATATCCTGCTCGACTGGATTCTCTCCACTTCTCCCAACCGAATCCAGGAGGCAGGTGTTCTCCCTAACAATTTCAGTGACCACTGCTTAGTGTACTGTGTGCGCAAAATAAAGGCTACTAAATCCTCTCCCAAGGTTAAAATCACCAGGTCCTTCAAAAAATTTAATCTTAAATCATTTCTAAATGACATCAAGAACCTCCCCTGGCACAGATTAAACCTAATCCCAGATCGAGACTCTGCAGTTGAATTCTTTCAGTCTGAATTCCTACAAGTTTGGAATTTACATGCACCGCTGCGTAAGGTGAGAGTAAAAGGAGCACACTTAAATTGGATCACAGCTGACCTCATTCAAATGTACCAATTTCGAGACTCATTGTGGTCAAAGTTCAAGCATACTGGCTCTATGAATGATCACTGTGTATATAGACAATGGCGAAATATATGTACTAAACAAACAAAATTGGCTAAGGCGCAATATTTCTGTGAAAATCTGAACAATAATATATGTAACCCTAGAAAGTTTTGGAAACTCATAAATAACCTACAAAATCCACCAATCCACTCCCAACCCTCCACTGTCAATGTGGATAACCAAAACCTGCAACTCCCCTTAGAAGTAGCAAATGCCTTTAACAATTATTTTGTAGGATGCTCCACCACCCTGATTGACAAACTAATAAATGGCACACATCCTGAAGCTACAAATGTGGATCAGGCCCCACTAAAACAGCAAAGACCCAATATAGAAAAGTTCAATTTTAGACCTGTACCCTTCAATGTCATTAAGAAACACCTCGATAATCTAAAAATGAAAAACCAGTCAGGACCTGATCAAATCCCAGCAATGCTGTTGAAGCTCAGTGCGCCGGCAATTGCTAAGCCTGTCGCAACCCTAATTAATGAATCCTTGGTGTCTGGATACATACCCAAACTCTGGAAAACTGCAAGAGTAGTGCCTATTCATAAAAGTGGGGAGTTAACCTTGGTTTCTAACTATCGTCCTATATCATTGCTCCCTGTATTGTCAAAAATCTTAGAAAAATGCGTCCATACGCAATTATGCGAGTATTATCAACTTTCTAACTATCTGACCCCTGATCAATCAGGTTTTAGACCAAATCACTCCACTACAACTGCCCTCCTAAAAGTTTCCAATGACATCCAAACTGGCATGGAACAAGGAGACCTAACTGGAGCTATTTTCCTTGATTTTGCAAAGGCTTTTGACACAGTGGACCATGACCTACTACTTCTCAAACTAAAAAACTCTGGTATTGCTGATCGCCCGTTAACCTGGTTTAAATCATATGTATCGGATCGATCACAATATGTCTCTGTCTCTAACAGTGACTCCCTCCCTCTCCCAGTCACGTGTGGTGTTCCCCAAGGTTCCATTCTCGGCCCCCTACTATTCACATTATTTATAAATGATTTGCCTAATGTCTGCAAATCCTCAACTGTACACATGTACGCAGACGACACGGTAATCTATGCAAACAAATCTGATCTGCTGCAGCTTGAAGCAGTGCTCCAAGACCAGTTCACAGAAGTAGAGAAGTGGATCTCGAAAAACAAACTCTTCCTAAACACTGACAAAACGGTCACAATGATCTTTGGAACGGGACCTAAAATACAAAAATTACAAAATTCCCATCTTCACATCAAAACAAAATCCAATTGCACGCTGACCGCAGTCCACTCTTTTAAATACTTAGGTATTTTGTTAGACCCCAATCTATCTTTTGGACTCCACATAGAAAAACTTGCCTCTAAACTTTATCCAAAACTAGGTGCCCTGTACAGAAACAAATCTTGCCTCAGCCCTACAGTAAAGGAAAAGATTGTACAGCAAATGCTGATGCCTATCTTGGATTATGGGGACATAGTATATGCACCTGCTCCGCAAACTCACCTTAATAAACTAAATACGTTATATAACTCGTTCTGCCGCTTTGTGCTACAATGTAACTACAGGACCCACCATTGTGACATGCTAAAAGAACTAAACTGGCTGTCGCTGGAATCCAGACGCACCCGCCATCTTTCTTGCCTTGTCTTTAAGAGCCTTTCTGGGAAGCTCCCACCCTACCTGAGCAGAATGCTCTCCCCTGCTATTCCCACCTCCTATAACCTCCGATCCAATAACAGCACATTATTTAGCTTGCCTCAATACAAAAAGAAAGCAGCTCGATCCTCCTTTTCCTACAGAGCGCCACAATTATGGAATGACCTCCCTCACACTTTAAAAACTTCCCCAAGCCTAAAATCCTTTAAGAGATCCCTCTATACATATCTCAAAACAGAATGCTCCTGTCATGGTTGATTAAATATTTCGTACCTGCTCTGTTAAATGTTTGCATATATTGTGTATTATTATTATTGTTTTTGTATTTTATTGTACCCTATTGTATCAATGCAATGTTTTGTGATCCCAGGACATACTTGAAAACGAGAGAAATCTCAATGTATCCTTCCTGGTAAAATATTTTATAAATAAAATAAATAAAATAAAATATAACAATACTATTAGACATTAAATAGTGAGTGAGTGAAGTTATTTCTATGTGTTTATTGCATTATTAGTCACTGTACATCTGTGACACACAGATAATATCCAGGCACACAGCTGATATAACAGTACTATTAGACATTAAATAGTGAGTGAGTGAAGTTATCGCTATGTGTTTATTGCATTATTAGTCACTGTACGTCTGTGACACACAGATAATATCCCGGCACACAGCTGATATAACAATACTATTAGACATTAAATAGTGAGTGAGTGAAGTTATTTATATGTGTTTATTGCATTATTAGTCACTGTACGTCTGTGACACACAGATAATATCCCGGCACACAGCTGATATAACAATACTATTAGACATTAAATAGTGAGTGAGTGAAGTTATTTCTATGTGTTTATTGTATTATTAGTCACTGTACGTCTGTGACACACAGATAATATCCCAGCACACAGCTGATGTAACAATACTATTAGACATTAAATAGTGAGTCAGTGAAGTTATTTCTATGTGTTTATTGCATTAGTCGTCACTGTACGTCTGTGACACACAGATAATATCCCGGCACACAGCTGATATAACAATACTATTAGATATTAAATAGTGAGTGAGTAAAGTTATTTCTATGTGTTTATTGTATTATTAGTCACTGTACGTCTGTGACACACAGATAATATCCGGCACACAGCTGATATAACAATACTATTAGACATTAAATAATGAGTGAGTGAAGTTATTTCTATGTGTTTATTGCATTATTAGTCACTGTACGTCTGTGACACACAGATAATATCCCGGCACACAGCTGATATAACAATACTATTAGACATTAAATAGTGAGTGAGTGAAGTTACCTCTGTGTGTTTATTGCATTATTAGTCACTGTATGTCTGTGACACACAGATAATATCCCGGCACACAGCTGATATAACAATACTATTAGACATTAAATAATGAGTGAGTGAAGTTATTTCTATGTGTTTATTGCATTATTAGTCACTGTACGTCTGTGACACACAGATAATATCCCGGCACACAGCTGATATAACAATACTATTAGACATTAAATATTGAGTGAGTGAAGTTACCTCTACGTGTTTATTGCATTATTAGTCACTGTACGTCTGTGACACACAGATAATATCCCGGCACACAGCTGATATAACAATACTATTAGACATTAAATAGTGAGTGAGTGAGTGACGTTATTTCTATGTGTTTATTGCATTATTAGTCACTGTACGTCTGTGACACACAGATAATATCCGGCACACAGCTGATATAACAACACTATTAGACATTAAATAGTGAGTGAGTGAAGTTATTTCTATGTGTTTATTGCATTATTAGTCACTGTACGTCTGTGACACACAGATAATATCCCGGCACACAGCTGATATAACAATACTATTAGACATTAAATAGTGAGTCAGTGAAGTTACCTCTATGTGTTTATTGCATTATTAGTCACTGTACGTCTGTGACACACAGATAATATCCCGGCACACAGCTGATATAACAATACTATTAGACATTAAATAGTGAGTGAGTGAAGTTACCTCTATGTGTTTATTGCATTATTAGTCACTGTACGTCTGTGACACACAGATAATAACCCGGCACACAGCTGATATAACAATACTATTAGACATTAAATAATGAGTGAGTGAAGTTATTTCTATGTGTTTATTGCATTATTAGTCACTGTACGCTTGTGACACACAGATAATATCCCGGCACACAGCTGATATAACAATACTATTAGACATTAAATAGTGAGTGAGTGAAGTTATTTCTATGTGATTATTGCATTATTAGTCACTGTACGTCTGTGACACACAGATAATATCCTGGCACACAGCTGATATAAAAATACTATTAGACATTAAATAGTGAGTGAGTCAGTGAAGTTACCTCTATGTGTTTGTTGCATTATTAGTCACTGTACGTCTGTGACACACAGATAATATCCGGCACACAGCTAATATAACAATACTATTAGACATTAAATAGTAAGTGAAGTTATTTCTACGTGTTTATTGCATTATTAGTCACTGTACGTCTGTGACACACAGATAATATCCCGGCACACAGCTGATATAACAATACTATTAGACATTAAATAGTGAGTGAGTGAAGTTACCTCTATGTGTTTATTGCATTATTAGTCACTGTACGTCTGTGACACACAGATAATATCCCGGCACACAGCTGATATAACAATACTATTAGACATTAAATAGTGAGTGAGTGAAGTTACCTCTATGTGTTTATTGCATTATTAGTCACTGTACGTCTGTGACACACAGATAATATCCCGGCACACAGCTGATATAACAATACTATTAGACATTAAATAGTGAGTGAGTGAAGTTATTTCTATGTGTTTATTGCATTATTAGTCACTGTACGTCTGTGACACACAGATAATATCCCGGCACACAGCTGATATAACAATACTATTAGACATTAAATAGTGAGTGAGTGAAGTTACCTCTATGTGTTTATTGCATTATTAGTCACTGTACGTCTGTGACACACAGATAATATCCCGGCACACAGCTGATATAACAATACTATTAGACATTAAATAGTGAGTGATTGAAGTTATTTCTATGTGTTTATTGCATTATTAGTCACTGTACGTTTGTGACACACAGATAATATCCCGGCACACAGCTGATATAACAATACTATTAGACATTAAATAGTAAGTGAAGTTATTTCTATGTGTTTATTGCATTATTAGTCACTGTATGTTTGTGACACACAGATAATATCCCGGCACACAGCTGATATAAAAATACTATTAGACAATGAAAGTATACGGTAAAGTGGATTACCTAGGAATAATTAGTCAGTTTATATTGCAGTCAGGCCCGGACTGACCATAGGGCATACTGGGCAAAAGCCCGGTAGGTCGTCGGTTACCTAAGCCCCGCCCACATTTTTTTTTATTGGTGCTGTGTGCTATGCGCTATTACAAAGCGAATGTTGGAAACCAACTGCAGGGCAGTGCAGGCCGTGGGTGCAGGTGCACTAAAAAACTGAGCACTATACAGACTAGAGCATGGGAATGGGAGAAACTGTAGTTTAAAATAAGCTAAAGTTCCCCTCATTTAGCCTGCACTGACTTCAGCCATTAATTTGCAGATACAGTTAAGAGACCGGCACTTTTTGCTAATCCTCCTGGAAGTGAAAGCCCTGTGCCTCTCTTGCGTGCAAATTATGTGCAGGGGGGTTTGGGCTGAACTCTGTCTCTGAGGCGGCAAGGCCGTGGTGGAACATGTAAGAGGAGCCACACTTCATCAAGATAGCAACAGATTCCACATCTCCCTTATCCCCACTTAACCGTAAGTTTATTTGTTTGTTATTTTTATTGCTTGTCAGCTACACCAAGCTCTGAGCTATCAAGTGTGGGGGCCAGGCTGACACTTCCTCTGGAACGGCTTGGCAGCATGGGGAAGCACTATTTACCTCCTTGGCTAGTGGCTACCAAAAAAGACTGCAGTTTATTTCTAAGCAGTGCAAAGCAGGATGCAGCCTTTTTTGTTAGCCATGGCAGGGGTTAAATTGTGCTCTGCATTAGTTATCACCCTGCAGGACAAGAAGTTATCTGGGAGGGAATTATCTGTGAATGATTTTGTCTGTGAAAAGTTGATTTTTACTGCTCTTCAAGGAGCAATGTGAGTATGGAAGATTGTTTAGAATAGCTGCTGCTAGAAGATGTTTGTTTTTTTCTCTTCAAAATATTAAGTAAAATGTCATACACACACACACACATATATATGTGTGTGTGTATAAAATGTATATGTGTGTGTATAAAATGTGTGTGTGTGTGTGTATAAAATGTGTGTGTGTGTATAAAATGTGTGTGTGTGTGTATAAAATGTGTGTGTGTGTATAAAATGTGTATGTGTGTGTATAAAATGTATATGTGTGTGTATAAAATGTGTGTGTGTATAAAATGTGTGTGTGTGTATAAAATGTATATGTGTGTGTATAAAATGTATATGTGTGTGTATAAAATGTGTGTGTGTGTGTATAAAATGTGTGTGTGTGTGTATAAAATGTGTGTGTGTGTGTATAAAATGTGTGTATAAAATGTGTGTGTGTGTATAAAATGTATATGTGTGTGTATAAAATGTGTGTGTGTGTGTATAAAATGTGTGTGTGTGTGTATAAAATGTGTGTGTGTGTGTATAAAATGTGTATGTGTGTGTATAAAATGTATATGTGTGTGTATAAAATGTGTGTGTGTATAAAATGTGTGTGTGTGTATAAAATGTATATGTGTGTGTATAAAATGTGTGTGTGTGTGTATAAAATGTGTGTGTGTGTGTATAAAATGTGTGTGTGTGTGTATAAAATGTGTGTATAAAATGTGTGTGTGTGTATAAAATGTATATGTGTGTGTATAAAATGTGTGTGTGTGTGTATAAAATGTGTGTGTGTGTGTATAAAATGTGTATGTGTGTGTATAAAATGTATATGTGTGTGTATAAAATGTGTGTGTGTATAAAATGTGTGTGTGTGTATAAAATGTATATGTGTGTGTATAAAATGTATATGTGTGTGTATAAAATGTGTGTGTGTATAAAATGTGTGTGTGTGTGTATAAAATGTGTGTGTGTGTGTGTATAAAATGTGTGTATAAAATGTGTGTGTGTGTATAAAATGTATATGTGTGTGTATAAAATGTGTGTGTATAAAATGTGTGTGTGTGTGTGTATAAAATGTATATGTGTGTGTATAAAATGTGTGTGTGTGTGTGTATAAAATGTATATGTGTGTGTATAAAATGTGTGTGTATAAAATGTGTGTGTGTATAAAATGTATATGTGTGTGTATAAAATGTGTGTGTATAAAATGTGTGTGTGTGTGTGTATAAAATGTATATGTGTGTGTATAAAATGTGTGTGTGTGTGTGTGTGTATAAAATGTGTGTGTATAAAATGTGTGTGTGTGTATAAAATGTATATGTGTGTGTATAAAATGTGTGTGTGTGTGTGTGTGTATAAAATGTGTGTGTGTGTGTATAAAATGTGTGTGTGTGTGTGTGTATAAAATGTGTGTGTGTGTATAAAATGTATATGTGTGTGTATAAAATGTGTGTGTATAAAATGTGTGTGTGTGTGTGTGTATAAAATGTGTGTGTGTGTGTATAAAATGTGTGTGTGTGTGTATAAAATGTATATGTGTGTGTATAAAATGTGTGTGTGTGTGTATAAAATGTGTGTGTGTATAAAATGTATATCTGTGTGTATAAAATGTGTGTGTGTGTGTATAAAATGTATATGTGTGTGTATAAAATGTGTGTGTATAAAATGTGTGTGTGTGTATAAAATGTATATGTGTGTGTATAAAATGTGTGTGTGTGTGTGTGTGTGTATAAAATGTATATGTGTGTGTATAAAATGTGTGTGTGTGTGTGTATAAAATGTGTGTGTGTGTGTGTGTGTGTGTGTGTAAAAAATGTGTGTGTTTATAAATTGTGTGTGTGTATAAAATGTATATGTGTGTGTATAAAATGTGTGTGTGTGTATAAAATGTATATGTGTGTGTATAAAATGTGTGTGTATAAAATGTGTGTGTGTATAAAATGTGTGTGTGTGTATAAAATGTATATGTGTGTGTGTATAAAATGTGTGTGTGTGTATAAAATGTATATGTATGTGTATAAAATGTGTGTGTGTATAAAATGTGTGTGTGTATAAAATGTATATGTGTGTATAAAATGTGTGTGTGTGTATAAAATGTATATGTGTGTGCATAAAATGTGTGTGTGTGTGTGTGTGTATACAATGTATATGTGTGTGTATAAAATGTATGTGTGTGTATTAAATGTATATGTGTGTGTATACAATGTGTGTGTGTGTATAAAATGTGTGTGTGTATAAAATGTATATGTGTGTGTATAAATAAATGTATATGTGTGTGTATAAAATGTGTGTGTGTATAAAATGTATATGTGTGTGCATAAAATGTGTGTGTGTGTGTGTATAAAATGTATATGTGTGTGTATAAAATGTGTGTGTATAAAATGTGTGTGTGTGTGTATAAAATGTATATGTGTGTGTATAAAATTGTGTGTGTGTGTATAAAATGTATGTGTGTGTATAAAATGTGTGTGTGTGTTTGTGTATAAAATGTGTGTGTGTTTGTGTATAAAATGTGTATGTGTATAAAATGTATATGTGTGTGTATTAAATGTGTGTGTGTGTGTGTGTATAAAAATGTGTGTGTGTGTATAAAAATGTGTGAATGTGTGTGTGTATATAATGTGTGTGTGTGTATAAAATGTGTGTGTGTGTATAAAATGTGTGAATGTGTGTGTGTATAAAATGTGTTTGTGTGTGTGTGTGTGTGTATAAAATGTGTGAATGTGTGAATGTGTGTGTGTATAAAATGTGTGTGTGTGTGTGTTTGTGTATAAAATTGTGTGTGTGTATAAAATGTGTGTGTGTGTATAAAATGTGTGTGTGTGTGTGTTTGTGTATAAAATGTGTGTGTGTGTGTGTATAAAATGTGTGTGTGTAAAATATGTGTGTGTGTGTGTGTATAAAATGTGTGTGTATAAAATATGTGTGTATGTATAAAATGTGTGTGTGTGTTGTGTATGTACAATTGAAAATGTGTTAGCACTATTTCACTATTTGTTGAAAAAAATCATAATATAAAGTAATTCAGTCACTCACATTAAATTATTTTGCAGCCTTACAAAGTTTTTTTAATACACTGCATTTTTTATTTTTTTAAATCATGTGTCTTTTATGCCATTATTTATTACCTTTATAATATATAAATTTTTTTTTTTTTTAATTTATTAAACTATGAGGCATTTCATAAGAACTGAGTTTCAGTACTTTGGCCATTAAGTCCTCCCCTACAGGCAAGTAAATGTTGTTGTTTATTTCTTCTGACCAGTATTTCATAAACTATACACTATCTATGTCATTAAACCATGTCTGTGTCTGGATAGGATTTAATTTGTGTTACTAGTACTGTATGAGATCCCTGCAACAGTAATCACTGCACATTCATGAAATCCACAAGTGCAGACATCATCCTCAGACTTAGACATCAGCTAGGTGTGACTGCCACACTCATATTAGTTATTGATGATTGATTTCTATGTAAACTAATTTAGCTAAGTTAGCAGCACAGTGTCTTGAGCCAGCCCTGCGGTGGGACATGGTGTGGGTTGTTATTCTTATGCTAGGCTGAAGGCAATCTGGGGAGAGTCTACCAGCTGTGCAGTGTATTATCCCTGGCCCCAACCAAAGACCTGGAAAGAATAGCTGCTAGTGCTTCCTGAATAGTGCCGTGCAGGTGAGAGCAATACTAAGTTATTATCAACACCTGTGTATATTTACATAACACCACCTATAGGAAAATTGTTCTGTCTATATTTTCATATGTACATCTTTAAGTGCTATTTTAGTTCTGGTGCTCACTCTAGTGTTAAGTTTTTTTTATTGTATTCAATTTAATGTATATTCTCTGTTCTACCTCTGACCTTTTTGAGGTCACTTACTGCCTCCATTTTAGTTTCACTTTGTGTGTGTAAATTAGTTTCACTTTGTGTGTGTAAAGTTTGCTAGAACTTTCTGCTAATAGCTTTGTAGAGGCAAATTCTTTTTACCTGGCATTTATCACTTCTGGAACTACAGAATTCTTTCTTTGCATCAATAAATCTTGAAGGATTCACAAATCTCTGCTGTGGAATTTGTCTGAGTTAAGCTACTGCTGGATTCTACTAACTGTAAGTAGATTGCATATCTAAACTTTCTATCAGAAGGCAGTCATCTTGCAAACAGTAGATGAAAACAGAATAGTAAAAAGAATACCTTCAGAGTTATTAATCTTCAATAGAAAGACTCATGTTTGTTAAACTGTACACAGCTCAGTGTGTAACTAAGGACTTTATATAAATGAGAAGCTGCACACAGCTCAGTGTGTAACTAAAGGACTTTATATAAATGAGAAGCTGCACACAGCTCAGTGTGTAACTAAAGGACTTTATATAAATGAGAAGCTGCACACAGCTCAGTGTGTAACTAAAGGACTTTATATAAATGAGAAGCTGCACACAGCTCAGTGTGTAACTAAGGACTTTATATAAATGAGAAGCTGCACACAGCTCACGTGTGTAACTAAAGGACTTTATATAAATGAGAAGCTGCACACAGCTCAGTGTGTAACTAAGGACTTTATATAAATGAGAAGCTGCACACAGCTCAGTGTGTAACTAAGGACTTTATATAAATGAGAAGCTGCACACGCTCAGTGTGTAACTAAGGACTTTAATAAATGAGAAGCTGCACACAGCTCAGTGTGTAACTAAGGACTTTATATAAATGAGAAAGCTGCACACAGCTCAGTGTGTAACTAAAGGACTTTATATAAATGAGAAGCTGCACCACAGCTCAGTGTGTAACAAAAGGAATTTATATAAATGAGAAGCTGCACACAGCTCAGTGTGTAACTAAGGACTTTATATAAATGAGAAGCTGCACACAGCTCAGTGTGTAACTAAGGACTTTATATAAATGAGAAGCTGCACACAGCTCAGTGTGTAAACTAAGGACTTTATATAAATGAGAAAGCTGCACACAGCTCAGTGTGTAACTAAAGGACTTCTATATAAATGAGAAGCTGCACACCAGCCTCAGTGTGTAACTAAAGGACTTTAATAAATGAGAAGCTGCACACAAGCCTCAGTGTGTAACTAAAGGACTTTATATAAATGAGAAGCTGCACACAGCTCAGTGTGTAACTAAAGGACTTTATATAAATTGAGAAGCTGCACACAGCTCAGTGTGTAAACTAAAGGACTTTATATAAATGAGAAGCTGCACACAGCTCAGTGTGTAACTAAAGGACTTTATATAAATGAGAAGCTGCACACAGCTCAGTGTGTAACTAAGGACTTTATATAAATGAGAAGCTGCACACAGCTCAGTGTGTAACTAAGGACTTTATATAAATGAGAAGCTGCACACAGCTCAGTGTGTAACTAAAGGACTTTATATAAATGAGAAGCTGCACACAGCTCAGTGTGTAACTAAAGGACTTTATATAAATGAGAAGCTGCACACAGCTCAGTGTGTAACTAAAGGACTTTATATAAATGAGAAGCTGCACACAGCTCAGTGTGTAACTAAAGGACTTTATATAAATGAGAAGCTGCACACAGCTCAGTGTGTAACTAAAGGACTTTATATAAATGAGAAGCTGCACACAGCTCAGTGTGTAACTAAAGGACTTTATATAAATGAGAAGCTGCACACAGCTCAGTGTGTAACTAAAGGACTTTATATAAATGAGAAGCTGCACACAGCTCAGTGTGTAACTAAAGGACTTTATATAAATGAGAAGCTGCACACAGCTCAGTGTGTAACTAAAGGACTTTATATAAATGAGAAGCTGCACACAGCTCAGTGTGTAACTAAGGGACTTTATATAAATGAGAAGCTGCACACAGCTCAGTGTGTAACTAAGGACTTTATATAAATGAGAAGCTGCACACAGCTCAGTGTGTAACTAAAGGACTTTATATAAATGAGAAGCTGCACACAGCTCAGTGTGTAACTAAAGGACTTTATATAAATGAGAAGCTGCACACAGCTCAGTGTGTAACTAAGGACTTTATATAAATGAGAAGCTGCACACAGCTCAGTGTGTAACTAAAGGACTTTATATAAATGAGAAGCTGCACACAGCTCAGTGTGTAACTAAAGGACTTTATATAAATGAGAAGCTGCACACAGCTCAGTGTGTAACTAAGGACTTTATATAAATGAGAAGCTGCACACAGCTCAGTGTGTAACTAAAGGACTTTATATAAATGAGAAGCTGCACACAGCTCAGTGTGTAACTAAGGACTTTATATAAATGAGAAGCTGCACACAGCTCAGTGTGTAACTAAGGACTTTATATAAATGAGAAGCTGCACACAGCTCAGTGTGTAACTAAGGACTTTATATAAATGAGAAGCTGCACACAGCTCAGTGTGTAACTAAAGGACTTTATATAAATGAGAAGCTGCACACAGCTCAGTGTGTAACTAAAGGACTTTATATAAATGAGAAGCTGCACACAGCTCAGTGTGTAACTAAAGGACTTTATATAAATGAGAAGCTGCACACAGCTCAGTGTGTAACTAAAGGACTTTATATAAATGAGAAGCTGCACACAGCTCAGTGTGTAACTAAAGGACTTTATATAAATGAGAAGCTGCACACAGCTCAGTGTGTAACTAAAGGACTTTATATAAATGAGAAGCTGCACACAGCTCAGTGTGTAACTAAAGGACTTTATATAAATGAGAAGCTGCACACAGCTCAGTGTGTAACTAAGGACTTTATATAAATGAGAAGCTGCACACAGCTCAGTGTGTAACTAAAGGACTTTATATAAATGAGAAGCTGCACACAGCTCAGTGTGTAACTAAAGGACTTTATATAAATGAGAAGCTGCACACAGCTCAGTGTGTAACTAAGGACTTTATATAAATGAAAAGCTGCACACAGCTCAGTGTGTAACTAAAGGACTTTATATAAATGAGAAGCTGCACACAGCTCAGTGTGTAACTAAAGGACTTTATATAAATGAGAAGCTGCACACAGCTCAGTGTGTAACTAAGGACTTTATATAAATGAAAAGCTGCACACAGCTCAGTGTGTAACTAAGGACTTTATATAAATGAGAAGCTGCACACAGCTCAGTGTGTAACTAAGGACTTTATATAAATGAGAAGCTGCACACAGCTCAGTGTGTAACTAAGGACTTTATATAAATGAGAAGCTGCACACAGCTCAGTGTGTAACTAAGGACTTTATATAAATGAAAAGCTGCACACAGCTCAGTGTGTAACTAAAGGACTTTATATAAATGAGAAGCTGCACACAGCTCAGTGTGTAACTAAGGACTTTATATAAATGAGAAGCTGCACACAGCTCAGTGTGTAACTAAAGGACTTTATATAAATGAGAAGCTGCACACAGCTCAGTGTGTAACTAAGGACTTTATATAAATGAAAAGCTGCACACAGCTCAGTGTGTAACTAAAGGACTTTATATAAATGAGAAGCTGCACACAGCTCAGTGTGTAACTAAAGGACTTTATATAAATGAGAAGCTGCACACAGCTCAGTGTGTAACTAAAGGACTTTATATAAATGAGAAGCTGCACACAGCTCAGTGTGTAACTAAAGGACTTTATATAAATGAGAAGCTGCACACAGCTCAGTGTGTAACTAAAGGACTTTATATAAATGAGAAGCTGCACACAGCTCAGTGTGTAACTAAAGGACTTTATATAAATGAGAAGCTGCACACAGCTCAGTGTGTAACTAAGGACTTTATATAAATGAAAAGCTGCACACAGCTCAGTGTGTAACTAAAGGACTTTATATAAATGAAAAGCTGCACACAGCTCAGTGTGTAACTAAAGGACTTTATATAAATGAGAAGCTGCACACAGCTCAGTGTGTAACTAAAGGACTTTATATAAATGAGAAGCTGCACACAGCTCAGTGTGTAACTAAAGGACTTTATATAAATGAGAAGCTGCACACAGCTCAGTGTGTAACTAAAGGACTTTATATAAATGAAAAGCTGCACACAGCTCAGTGTGTAACTAAAGGTCTTTATATAAATGAAAAGCTGCACACAGCTCAGTGTGTAACTAAAGGACTTTATATAAATGAGAAGCTGCACACAGCTCAGTGTGTAACTAAAGGACTTTATATAAATGAGAAGCTGCACACAGCTCAGTGTGTAACTAAGGACTTTATATAAATGAGAAGCTGCACACAGCTCAGTGTGTAACTAAAGGACTTTATATAAATGAGAAGCTGCACACAGCTCAGTGTGTAACTAAAGGACTTTATATAAATGAGAAGCTGCACACAGCTCAGTGTGTAACTAAGGACTTTATATAAATGAGAAGCTGCACACAGCTCAGTGTGTAACTAAGGACTTTATATAAATGAGAAGCTGCACACAGCTCAGTGTGTAACTAAAGGACTTTATATAAATGAGAAGCTGCACACAGCTCAGTGTGTAACTAAGGACTTTATATAAATGAGAAGCTGCACACAGCTCAGTGTGTAACTAAAGGACTTTATATAAATGAGAAGCTGCACACAGCTCAGTGTGTAACTAAAGGACTTTATATAAATGAGAAGCTGCACACAGCTCAGTGTGTAACTAAAGGACTTTATATAAATGAGAAGCTGCACACAGCTCAGTGTGTAACTAAGGACTTTATATAAATGAGAAGCTGCACACAGCTCAGTGTGTAACTAAGGACTTTATATAAATGAAAAGCTGCACACAGCTCAGTGTGTAACTAAGGACTTTATGTAAATGAGAAGCTGCACACAGCTCAGTGTGTAACTAAAGGACTTTATATAAATGAGAAGCTGCACACAGCTCAGTGTGTAACTAAAGGACTTTATATAAATGAGAAGCTGCACACAGCTCAGTGTGTAACTAAGGACTTTATATAAATGAGAAGCTGCACACAGCTCAGTGTGTAACTAAGGACTTTATATAAATGAGAAGCTGCACACAGCTCAGTGTGTAACTAAAGGACTTTATATAAATGAGAAGCTGCACACAGCTCAGTGTGTAACTAAGGACTTTATATAAATGAGAAGCTGCACACAGCTCAGTGTGTAACTAAGGACTTTATATAAATGAGAAGCTGCACACAGCTCAGTGTGTAACTAAAGGACTTTATATAAATGAGAAGCTGCACACAGCTCAGTGTGTAACTAAAGGACTTTATATAAATGAGAAGCTGCATTGCTTGCAGCACACAGCTCAGTAAATGTTTCTGCATTTAACAAGGAAGATTCCATTAAGCATTTGCATTGTCTCACACAAGATAATCTGCAACAGAGAAGTGTACACTGAACTTTTGTATAAACTGTCAGTTTCCTCAGAGAAATGTATGACTGCAGTTAAAATAGCTCTAATCTAGTTACTTAAACTGTCTGAAAAAGAACTTGCAATACAGGCTACACTGTCACAGGAGAGAGAGCAGAACATTAGACCACAGCGTACAATAAAACCCACTGAGAAAGTCATACAAAGTTATCAAGCTGAGAAAGATGAATTAGTGGATGCATTGGATGAAATGTGGGAGAAGGTTAGAAAATGTGTATCTTTAGCAAATGAAACTATTAATGACAAAGAACAGTTAAACAAGATTGCTGACAGACTTAATGCTTGTTATGAAAATGATGAAAGGTTGTCACGCAAATACCTTAATCTGCTATCAAAAACTAATGTTGAGGAAACTGTGCAAATTCAAACCCAGTTTAATGAATCTAATCTACAGCGCAAGAAACTAGTGCAAAGCACATTAGCAACAGTTGAAAGCAAGATTGCAGACTTGCTAGAATCCAGATCACTGTGTGCTGCTTCAACAATTCGCTCTGCTAAATCTAGAAGTACTTCCTCTTCATCTATAAGCTCCGCCATTATCAAAGCACGTGCAGAAGCAGAAGCTGCAATGGTGCGCGCCTCTTTTAGCAAAAAAGAAGCAACACTGAAAATGGAGGCAGCAAAACAGGAGAAGGAAAAAGAATTAGAAGCAGCAAAATGGGAGAAGGAAAAAGAATTAGAAGCAGCGAAAAAAGAAACAGATTTAGAAATACTGCAAAATGAAAAAGAAGTCTCTGTCGCCATGGCAAGATTAAAGGTACTTGAGGCAGCCAAAACAGAAGAACTCCTAGAATATTCTATCAGTCTGGTGGCATCAGACTACCCAGAGAAGCGAACATGTGATTTATGTTCTTAACCAGAGTGGAAAACTCTACAACTCCTTTGAGGAGGATGAAGGAGGCAATGCTCATAAAGACAGAGGTTGGAATGATGTGACCCCTACTACAAATTATATACATCTCAATAGCGATCCAATTGCTCCAGCCAGAACGGATGCAATTCAGCAGATAAGCAGCTCAGGTGTCAATGCACAAATCACACAACCTCCTGTAAACAAACAAGTATGGGGCCCATCACAGTCACTTCCATTAAGATCAGTGAAAGAGGCCGACTTCCGGTTGATGAGGAGCTATCGTAACCTGCTGCGTGTGTCTGCAGCAAGCACGAGAGCCATCTAAACATTCACCCCACGCCCAAAGCCCTTTAGCCCTGCGGTTCACAAGGGCAGACCCGGGCAATAGCTGGGATAACAACCAGGGCGGTGGAAGTCGCTACAGAGGTTTATGCAGCGGCAGTGGCTGCACAATTACCCATCGTGAACCGAAAAGGAAAGCAAGTATCAAAGATACAGATTGAAGGTGTTCCGGGAAAACGAACTCAGACAAGACGAAGTGTCAAGGCCATACCAGAGGTTGACGAGACCGGATAACAGTCATAATACCCAGAGGCCAAGCATCCCGCTTGTAGGTGAGAGTGTGGGCATGGAGGGATTCGGGTATACTGCTCCGATTTTGCGGATGAAAAGCTGAAGCCGATGCTGGAGGAATTTGATGCAAGGTCCCACCTCTGGTGCTTACGCCGCAAAACAGCAAGTCGGCAGGAATAAGGAAGCACCTTCGTATTGAGACACGGTTTGAAATTTAAACTTTACTTTTTCAAGGCTCTATTTTTTTTTCTTCCCCCCCAGACTTTTTTTTTTTTAGTATATTACATACCCCTTAACCTTAATGATTGAATCCCCTTTGACTCTGTTTAGTTTGCCCGGCTGGGACCCTTAAATTAGAACAATTGTACAGGAGGTAAAAGATCTTGCCTTTTTTTGTAGAAAGGGCCCAGAAAGGGTAAAGAAGGGAAAAAAAATCTAAGAGACAATAAAGAAGAGGACATTGTCCAGGATATCTGAAGCTCGGCTATAAAGGACAGGGTTATTCTCAGATGCCAAGGGGGTGTATAAAAGACCATAACCCTAGAGGATCAGCAAACTATTGTTTGAAGAACTGATATATTTGGCTAATCTTGATCTATTGTTCTTATGGAATAAATGAAAGTATTGCACAGATAATATCATATTAATACTAGCTATTCTATATTGGAGCACAATAGAGTTTGCTTCTTATAAGTCACAGTCATTAAGTAATTATAGGGGCATATATACAGGGGCAAAACCCAGAAGATCTTTTAGGGGCTTGAAAGGTTGTTACTGGCCACTTAAATGTATGACAAAACTGAATCCTATGCAAAACTAAGTTAAAGCAGTTTTATTTAAGGAGACATGTGATGATGTAGGAGAATATGTATTACTGATGCTATGTTAATAGATTATCCCTTAGTTTTTGAATGTATTAGAAAAGAAGGCTTGAAAGCTTTTTACCCTACGCCTATATAAGCTTGTTACTGGTTACTTAAATACATGACAAGGTATGTGATGATGTAAGAGAATATGTATTACTACTGCATTTTTTATCCCTTAGTCTCTGAATGTAGTAGAAAAGAGAGTTTGAAAGTTTTCTTTTACCTCAATATATATAAATTAAGGTTCTTGCAAGTTAAAATTCCTGATATAGGAATAAAGGTAATGTAAAAAGCCTTAAAGTATCTATATAAACGTCCTAAGTACCATCCCTTATGTGTAATGCTACGTTATATTGGAGTACAATAGAGGTTCTGTTGTTATAAGTCACAGTTATTAAGTAGTCATAGGGGCATATATATGGTCAAAAACCAAAGATCCTTCTGGGGTTTGAAAGATTGTTAATGGCTTTTTAAATATATGACCAAATTGAATCCTATGCAAAGCTAATTTAAAGCAGTTACATTTAAAGAGGTATGTGATGATGTAAGAGAATATGTATTACTAATGCCCTGTTAACATATTATTCCTCAGTCTCTGAAGGTACTAGAAAAGAAAATTTGAATGTGTTCCATCTCATGCCTATACATAACTTAAGGTTTTGGCTAGTTAAAACTTCTGATATAGGAACAAAGGTGTTACGGTACCAACAGGATACCAAGGGTTAATACCAGATGAAAGATGTCCTGAATATGGGATCAGCAACTCACAACCCAGCTAATTCCCCCCTCAAACATGAGACCAGGCTCCACATTGAAGGTAAAAACAGAATGCACTTTATTGAGGGCTATATGCCCAGTATTTATGCAGGTCTGAGACCAGATGGGGGGTTGAAAGAATATTGTTCATTAGATAGAGGGAAAACGCCCTTTGACATGATACAATAGAATTACATTACTTAAGCAGATAAACAATTTAGTCCTTCTTATCACTTGGGCGTCTGCTCTCTGGATGTGATTAAACAATGTGAATGTTTATAACTAGAACTTAATTACAGTACACAATAGCTGATGCTAGCAAACCTGTCTTTAGAAAATAGCTTCTCAAAGCTGAACAAAGTTAACTCTTTCAGTACTGACAGAAGGGTCTGTCACAAAAGGTAATGCAAAAAAGCCTTAAAGTATCTATATAAATGTCCCAGGCTTTACCCCTTATGTGATAATAAGGGTATATATAAGGCTAGTGATAAGAGATTTTCTCTGACTGATTTATTACATAAGAAGCCCCTTAGCGAAGTAAAAAGTAGCACAGAATTTAAGTATATAAAGAATTGAAGGATGTGGCAGACTACAGGAGGAAGCTATACCTAAAGATCCCTATTATATTATTCCTGTGTATCAAAACTTTTAGATCTGCTGCTATTAGGGTTGTAAATTGAATCCCAGGTAAAAAAGAAATAGGAGTATAATTTGACTACTTTAAACAATAATTCAAAAGAAAAGCTCAAATATTAGCATAGGGGAACAGGTTCCATTGCATGAGAACTTTATTTTAAAGTATCAGAATCACTGGGATAGTGTACCACCAAATTGCCCAGAGGATAACAGTAAGGTAAAAAATTTGATCCTAGATAGTGAAAATTATAGAGCAGTACAGGCCTTAGTCTAACACCTAAGCACATTATAATTTAAAACACCAATCTAGCCCCACACAAAAAAAATAAAAAAAAATAAAAAATTTCTGGTTAGATTCGTAATTACCACACTAATTCACATTGCACAAGCAGCACCTTGTTTTTTTCTTTTCTTCTTTTTTTGTGTTCATTACATGCACTTCCTTTATGGAAAAATGTATAACACAGGTGAAGCAACAGTCACCCATAATGCCTGGCAAATCAAAAGACAAAAAAAACAGGATCACAGATATTAGCTCCGATTCAGCTGATCTATACCCTACCCCTATGGATACTCAAGCGTTAGTGCTTCAACTAAGTAATATTTTCACTCCACAGTTTGATATGATAAAAAAGGAGCTAGCAGGTATTTCTGCAGAATTAATCACATTAAACACTGAGGTAAAACAATTTTCAAACAGAATGACAGAGGCAGAAAATAGGATTTCTGATCTGGAAGATCTCGTCAATACACAGGAAGTAACTTTAACATCACAAGTATCTAAATTACAAGCTATACAAGATCGTCTGGAGGATCTGGAAGACCGCTCCAGACGAAATAATTTAAGAATAGTAGGGTTACCAGAAACCTAAGAATATGCTGATTTAATGGAGTTTACGAGCAAGGTTCTGCTGCAAATTTTAGGATTTTCCCCTGATCTTCTTCCTTTAGATGTAGAAAGAGCTCATAGAATAGGCCCTAAGAGACTTATGGAAAATAATATTACAAAACCTAGAACCTGTATTTTTAAAATGTTAAGATTCCAAGACAAGGTGGAAATATTGAGGCTGTATAGGAAACTAGAGGAACTTAAGATAGGAGGTAAAAAACTCCTGTTATTCCAAGATTTCTCCAGTCAGACGGTACAGAAAAGGAAGATAATGGCCCCATTATGTACAATGATGATGAAAAAGGGATTAAACGCACGTCTGCTTTACCCAGCAAAAATCATAGTTGAGGAAAATGGTAACAGACATACATTTTTGGAAGCTAGTGAAGCTAAATTATTTAGAGCCACCAAAGAAGGTAATATAGTTCAAAGCGATAGAGTATAGTTTCAGTTAGAACGAGGCTGGGAAGATTTAATTGTATTGAAATGTATTTTGAAATATGGTTTGTGGATAAGTTTAGGAGAGTGTATAAAGTAAGAGATATAAACACTAATATATTCTTAATTTCCTTCCCCTTTTTTTTTTTTTTTTTCTCCCCTGGGTTGGTTGCCCCCCCCCCCCCCCCCATGTGCTGCCCTACTCACATAAGAGTACATTTGAAGTTGAGGTAATATGGCTTTAATGACCAATAGAGAAAAATTAAACATTCTTTCTTGGAATATAGGGGGTGTTACTTCCCGGGTAAACGAAAGCTTATAATTAAAAATCTGGGCAAACAAATTCCAAGTATAGTTTTTCTCCAAGAGACCCACCTAAAAGAGTCAGAAATCCCCAAATTAAAAACAAAATGGGTTGGTGAAGTGATAGCGACCCCATGTATCAACAGGAAATCAGGGGTAGCGATATTGATAAATAAAAATTCAACTTATAAAATTACTAAAACAGAATTAGATATAGATGCTAGATATATTATCTTACTTCTACAAATTAGTGGAATAGATCTAGTCCTTTGTAACATTTATGCCCCAAACAGATTTTCCAAAGAATTTTGGGAAAAAATTAAGGGTAAATTGTTTCCGTATATATCGGGCAATTTTATTTTGGGTGGTGATTTTAACATCTCGCTTTGTCCAGTTCTAGAAAGATTTTCCAAAAAAAAAATGAAGGAGTATAACAGACAGGCTAAATATTTAAAAAAAAATTGTTATAAACTTAAGATGGTGGATATATGGAGGATTAAAAACCCTAATTCACGGGTCTACACATATAAATCAAAAACATATAAATCTTTTTCTAGAATAGACTTCCTGCTGGTGTCAGAATCTCTCTCCATTCTTAAGATTGAACCACAAATAAATGAAATAGTCATATCTGACCACGCCATTATTTCTATTTCTCTTTTCCCGGGAAATAACCAAAAAATAGAAAGTCATAATATTTTCTTCCCACGCTATCTTTATAATAATACTAAATTTTCTTACTGGTTGAAACAGAAGTGGAGAGACTATTGCACTCATAATATTACTTATCTTAACAAAATTGAAACATTTTGGGAAGCATCCAAAGCGGTTCTGAGGGGGGAAATTAAATCATATATGTATATAAGGAAAAAGAAAGCGTTAGCTAGGGAAAGGCAATTGGCAAATAAAGTTAAAAATGCATATAAGAAATATCTGAATGACCGATCCGATGTAAATTGGGGAAATTATAATCATGCCAGACAGGAAAGGGATGTAGACTTAAAACAAAGATCATGTCAAGAAGAGTTAAAGCTGAATATAAAATTTAAAGGATTTTATGGCTGTTCGGCCAAGCATTTGGCCAATTTAACTAAGAATCAGAGGAAGAGAAATTATATACTTGCAGTTAAAAAAGGAGATCAGAGATATACTGACCTTAAAAATATTAGGGAAACATTTCTGTCATACTATCAACAGTTATACACGAATAATAAGAGCAATGATTCTAACCAAGTAAAATTCTGGTCACAAGTTAAATTACCAAGGGTAACTGAAGCACAATTGGCAATACTTAATGCCCCAATAACAGGTCAGGAAATAGCAAAAACTATAAAAGAGGCTAAATTAAACAAAGCAGCAGGTCCGGACTGTCTACCAGTAGAATACCTTAAAATATTGGTAGAAGATATTAACCCTACTCTGGAGAAACTTTTTAACTACTATTTTTCCATCGGTAAACCAATATCAACTTATTTCTCGGCAGCTAATATTACCTTAATACCAAAGAAAGGGAAAAATATAGAAGACCCTGCTTCATATAGACCAATCTCGGTTCTCAATGCGGACTATAAAATATTAATGTCTATAATTGCAGCTAGATTAATGGGTTGTCTCGATGAAATTATTCATACAGATCAAGTCAGTTTTATGGCTTCACGAAAATCATCTAAAAATATTCGTAAAGTTACAACCTTTTTAGATCATATATGGAATTTAGAAAATTCTAGAGAGAAGAAATTAACTTCTGATATAGCTTTACTCACATTGGACGCTGAAAAAGCTTTTGATTCTATTGAATGGGAATATATGTTTAATGCACTGGAAAGATTTGGTTTTAAAAATCATTTTACGCAATTTCTACATAATATTTACACAGAGCCGATATCCTACATATTAATCAATGGATCATTAACATCTGGAATACGGTTAAAGAAAGGTACTAGACATGGTTGCCCTCTATCCCCACTACTTTTCAATATTGCTTTGGAACCGTTGTCTATATGGTTAAGGGATGTGTATCATGGGATCTCGATGTCTACTCAAACATTAAAGATTCTATTATATGCAGATGACCTATTGATCTTTCTTTATAATACACGGCACTCAATTCCCCTGATTCTAACTTCATTAGTTTTTTTTAGTACCTTTTCAGGTTATAAAATAAACTATGATAAAAGTGAATTAATGTGGGTGCAAAAGCTAAAATCTAGTATACAAGAATTTCTGTTTAAAGTTGTGGAGTCGCTGACATATCTAGGTATACATCTACATAAAAACCCACAAAATTGGTATAAATTAAATTTCCAAACACTTCTTCAAAAAAATCAAAACAGATCTAGGTTTATGGGTATCCTTACCGTTATCAATATCAGCAAGAGTTAGCCTAATCAAAACAATTGTTTTCCCGCGGATTTTATACCCCTTACAGAACCTCCCACTACTTCTAAAAAAAGTAGATATAGACAAATTACAAGCAATGTTTACAAAGTTTATTTGGAAGGGTAGTAAAGCCCATATTTCTTTAAACAAACTTATGGAAAAATGTAATATGCAGGTCTAGCTCTACCTAATATTGGTTTGTATAGTATAGCCGCCCTGGCTAAAGTGGCAATTGATTGGCTGGCAGATTCTTGTTGGTTCTCATCACCGGATATGGAGGGTCATATCACCTATCCATTTGCTCTGAAAGCTATTCTACATAACCCCCCTAAAAATCTCCAGACAAGGTAAAAAGCTTAACTACTATTAATAACATAGCTGTAGCTTGGCAAAAATGTTGTTTCCTGACTGGGAAGGATTACTCCTTTACTGAATATCTACCAATAAGGGGTAACTCTGTGTTTATTCCAGGTGTTTCTCAGAAAATATTTGAGACATGGGAAGAGAAGGGGTTGAAAGATATTTATCAAATCATAGCAGATTCAGGACATGTAAAATCATATGAATCTCTCTCACAGCAATTTAACTTTGCTAGACATGAATTATATGCCTATTTACAATTAAGACACTTTGTTCATGATAAAGGCTGGGGCAAGGGTAGAATTAAGGAATGGAGGGACATTAGAACTTATGCTCAAAAATTTCAAGCAGGAGTTACATCCATCTCACTACTTTATAATATAATGCTGGCTAAACAAAGTCAAATGGGTATAGATAAGTTGAGTAATGCCTGGATACCCTTTTTCCCTGATATAGATCAAGAAAAAATTAAAGCCAGTTTCAATGCACTAGAAAAGTGTAGGATTTCAATAAGTTGGAGAGAATCTCATATGAAACTGCTGAATAATTATTATCTTACCCCCTATAAACTTGGGAAGATGTACACAACATATGTATCTACCTGCTCACGATGTGCATTCTTAAAAGCAGATATCTTACATATGTTTATTCAATGTCCTAAGATTCAGCAGTATTGGAAGAAGATTATCTTCTGGCTTAATAGAAATTTTCAAGCTGACATTAGGTTAGAGCCGGAAGAAATCATTTTCCTTAGAATTTCAAAGGGCAATCAATCTATACAAAAAAATGTTCTAAATACAATAATTCTTTTAACTAGGCATTTGATACTGAAATTGTGGAAAGGGAAAATAGCCCCAAGTTTTTCATTCTTTATACGGGAAGTACAAAATCAAATAATATTCAAATCTTTCCATCTACAACTAGCGGGGGAAAAAAAAATAAGAAAGTTTATGTTAAGGTGGCTCCCTGTAATTAAAACATATCCCCCATAGGTGCAAAAACGTATTTTAAAACCTTTTCTCAGCTCAAAGAGTTTCGCTGATCTAGTATTATTGGAGTTATTTCCAGCCACCTGGATCTCACTGTATAGAGAAGTATAACTTAAAACCGAAAGGCTTAAAAGCCATATTGACAGATACCTACTTAAATATCTAATAACAGACCTTCGGAGGGCGGTGCGGGGGGGGGGAGGGGGTCGTAACCCATGGGGTGTTTTCTGTTTCCCTTTTTCTTTTCTTTCCCCGGAGTGTTTTAGTTTATGAATAAAAGATATAACCAAAACATTGGTAAAAGGTGTATAAAATATACCTTAAGGTAAACACTTAAATTCACATGTCAAGCGGGAAGCATATTGTTTTCCTTCTTTTTTGTTACTACTGTTTTGTGATGAATATATAATTTATTTTTTATTATTTTTTGTCTGTGAATTTCTGTCAAAATACCCTGTGTGGTATGAAATTGACATACTTGATGTTATTGTATTTGTGGTTATAAATAAAAAGAAATATAAAAAATCAGTGAAAGAAAAGTCTTCAGCTGGATTAAATGTATCAGCGAACCCATACTATCCCTCAGCATTCAATTCCTATTACCCAAGTGATCTTCAGGCACCTCCAGTAACAAAGACTGAAAGGTTAGAGATGTCTGAGTTTGCAAGGTATATGATTCGACGTGAGCTTACTAATACAAGTCTTACAAAATTTGATGATCTGCCAGAGAACTACAGGTCTTGGAAGTCTACATTCAAAACTGCTGTTGAAGATTTAGGTATATCTGCTAGAGAAGAGCTTGATCTGCTGGTAAAGTGGTTAGGTGCTGAATCTGCAGAACGTGTCAGGAGGCTCAGAGCTGTCCATGTAGACAACCCAGTTGCAGGTTTAAAAATGGTTTGGGAACATTTGCATCAGATCTATGGTAGTCCAGAAGTAATTGAAAATGCCTTTTAAAGAAAATACAAAAATTTCCAAAAGTCACAGTTAGGGACAATCGCAAGCTACAAGAGTTAAGTGATCTTCTGCTGGAACTAGAAGCAGCTAAAGCAGATCCATGTTTATCAGGACTGAGTAATCTTGAGACTGCACAAGGTGTGAATCCAATTGTGGTGAAGTTACCTCATGCTCTTCAAGATTAATGGGCAACACAAGGATCAATATACAAGCAAGAGAATAATAAACAGAAAAAACACAGAGCGCATCCGGATTCAAGTGGGTTTATTAAAAAATAGACATATGACACACATAAAGTAATGCACTCACTAGATGTCAAGTTAAAATAGCAGGGTTAAGAGATGTACAGTATTCTGCTGACCGGAACAATCACAGTGATCCCACCTGGTGAAGTCTGGACCCCAAGGGACTATACAGGTACACTTAAAATTCACCGGTAAGGTGTAACAAATACCTCAACGCGTTTCCTCCATTTAACGAACGGGCTTTATCAAGTCCTCTTGCGCTCTGTGTTTTTTCTGTTTTTTATGCTGCCGTTGGTGGAGTGTTAAAGATCTCTGCATCTTTGGAGCTGCATCGGATCGTGTCGCACACAATCTGGTTGTGACGTCAACATCCAGCGTCCTAGAGCAACACACCGGGAGAGAATGCTAACATCGTGAAGGATTAGCACGGTCTTTGGTTTAGCCGCAACAGATTGTGCCGATTGACGGACCACTGATGGATACCTAACAAGGGATATTTTACAGTACCCTAGTGACTCGTGGATATACACGGAGGTGTTTACTGTTGCATGTGGGATACTCTCCTCCTGCAACCAAGACTTTACTATTGGTTATATGAGACTTTTATATTATATCATATGTGTATGTATATTTGAACTTGCTTGGGTGAAATATCTTTTTAGCGCGGAGTGTTTTTTCGTTTAGCAAGAGAATAATGTATCATTCCCTCCCTTTTCCTTTTTCAGTAAGTTCATCCAAGACATAGCAAAGACAAGAAATGATCAAAGTTTCTGTTTAACCAAATTAAATCAGTGCGTGGTGACTTCTCCAGAACATGAGAAAGAAACTTAAAGATTCAAGAACTCAAAGAAATCAGTGTTTGTCCAAAAGACAGATGTTGCACCTTCCAGTCAGGGAATGAAAAGTGAGAAATGAAAGAATTTAATTCAAGAATGCCCATTGCACAAGAAGCCTCACCCACTTAAGAAATGTTGTAGCTTTAGAGAAAAACCTTTGCAAGAACGCATAGAGCTTCTTAAGAATTATGGACTATGCTTCAGGTGCTGTGCTTCAACAGATCATCTTTCTAGAAATTATAAAGCCAATATTAGATGTTCAGAATGCAATAGTGACAGACATGTGTTTGTTTTCCACCCAGAGTCTTCAAGTTCCCTTCCACTTGAAAGTATTGCCCCTGCTGAAAAGCATGGCGGGGAGAAAGCAGAAGAGACAACAAACAAAACATCTGTTGCTTCTAAATGCACTGAAATATGCGGAGAAGGACTTAGTGGAAGGTCCTGCTCTAAAATATGTCTTGTCAAAGTGTATCCTAAGGGAGAGCCTGATAAATCAGTAAGAATGTATGCAATTCTGGATGATCAAAGCAATCGATCACTGGCTAGAACTGAATTATTCAACATATTCAACATAAATAGTAATCCTTCACCTTACACCCTTGGTACATATGCAGGTCAGTTTGAAACAAAAGGAAGAAGAGCTAGTGATTTCATAATAGTTTCTATTACAGATGGTATACAGTTGCCTTTACCTACACTTATTGAATGCAATGAAATACCGGATAACAGGGATGAGATTCCTACGCCAGAAAGAGCACATTACCATCCTCACATGAAACACATAGCTAGTTGCATACCAGCTCTAGAGAAGAATGCCCAGATATTGCTTTTACTTGGTAGAGACATTCAAAGAATACACAAGGTACGCCAGCAATGTAATGGACCTTATAATTCTCCATACGCTCAGAGACTTGACCTTGGCTGGGTAATAGTTGGAGATGCCAGTATAGGAAAGATCTAAAGAACAGATATTACTAACTCCTTGAAAACTAATGTGTTAATTAATGGACATCCATCTTACTTTGAGCCATGCCCAAATCACTACCATGTTAAGGAGAGACCTGGAATCTATGAACATTCATACTATGCCAGTCAAGATGATATAGTTACTCCCTTACCAGATGATGACAACATTGGAAGTACAGTGTTCCACACAACACAGCACGACAATAAACTAGCTCCTTCTATAGAAGATAAAGAATTTCTCAAGTTAATGAACAAAGAGTTTTACAAGGATGACTCAAACAGTTGGGTAGTCCCTCTGCCATTTTCGCAATCCAAGACAAAGGTTACCTAACAACAGAGTTCAAACACTCTCTAGACTTTCTCTTTGGAAAGATCCAAAGATAAAAAGATATTTGAAAATAAGCATGCAGAGCCAGCTCCTCCACTAAAAAAAGGTGAAGAATGTTGGTATCTTCCTTCATTTGGCGTCTATCATCCATGCAAACCAGGTCAAATAAGGGTTGTGTTTGATTGAAGTGCACAGTATGAAGGCATGTCACTCAATAGTGTTCTTCTTACTGGACCTAACCTTACTAACAGTCTCTTAGGAGTATTGATCAGGTTCAGGAAAGAACCTGTAGCATTCATGGCTGACATACTGACATACAACAGTTCTATTGTTTCATTGTTCGAGAAGACAATACGAATTACCTCAGGTTTCTGTGGCATCGCAACAATGATACTAGTGCTAAGATCATAGATTATCGCATGAGAGTACATGTCTTCGGCAACAGTCCATCACCTGCAGTGGCAATATATGGACTGAGAAGAACAGCTCAAGAAGGCGAAAGGGAATATGGAACAGATGCCAGACAATATGTAGAAAGAGACTTCTATGTGGATGATGGAATCAAGTCTGTACCTACAGATGAAGAAGCAATTGATCTGCTTAAAAGAAGACAAAGGATGCTATCTGTAGCAAACCTAAGGCTTCATAAAATAGTCTCAAACAGCAGCAAGGTGTTGAAAGCCTTTCCTCCTGCAGACCATGCAATGGACCTCAAAGATCTAGGTACAGATATGCCACCTGTACAAATTGGAACATTTCAGTTCTGGGAGAAATTGACAAAGGTTATAGCTCCATATATTGGGCAGAACTTGATAGTAGCAGGAGATTTTAACAGTACCATGAGCCCTGAGCTAGATAGGCTTAGAATTAGGAGCAGAGCGGCCAATAATAGGGAAGCCAAATATCTGCAGAGTTTCGCACGTATGCTAAAACTTCACGATGCCTGGCGAATCCAACATCCAGACACTCGGGAATTCACTTGTGAATCAGGCGCTCATAAAAATTTCTCCCGAATTGATATGTTTCTGGTAGATGAGTATATTATGAGAAATAACATTGAGTCACAGATTTCAGAAATTATTTTGTCGGATCATGCGATAATTGGCCTAAGAATTGTGTGGAGTACTCTCTCCAAAAAAACTGCGAATACCTTTCGTTTTCCTCAATATATGTATAGTAATGTTAAATTTGTAAACTGGCTTCAGCAAAGATGGGGAGAATACTCTACACAAAATAGGGATTACATAAATAAAGTTGAGGTGTTCTGGGAAGCAGGGAAAGCGGTCATGCGGGGGGAAGTAAGAGCCTACATGATTAAAAGAAATAAAGAAAATAAAGCTAGAGAGCTACAATTATCAAACCAACTTAAAAATATATACGCGAAATATCTCAGAACACCCAATAAAGAGAATTGGGATTCATACAAAGCAGCAAGAGCGGAAAGAGAATACTATCTAAAAAAGATCGGGGCACATGAAGAACTGAGGAATAGGGCGACATTTCAGGGTAGTCAGGGTATATCGGCTAAACATCTGGCCAGGCTGGTTAAATTTAGGAGAAAATCAAATCAAATTTTCTCAATTAGGTCTGAGGGGAAACTCTTTAGTAAAAAAGAGGAAATCAACAAGATTGTTCTTGAGTATTATAGTAATCTCTATGCAAGGGTAGAAGTGAATGAGAAGCAAAAAGAGCAATTCTGGCATGGTTTAGATGTTCCCCAAATATCGCAAGAAGCCCTGCAGATAATTAATGCTCCTATAACTGAAATAGAAATATTAGAAATCATAAAAAAATCCAAACTCGGTAAAGCGGCAGGGCCGGACGGTCTCACTGCAGAGTTTTACAAAATCACGGCGGCTGAAATAGCGGGTACCCTAACTAAATTATTCAATCAGTATTATCTGCAGAAAGACATGAAATCAATCTATTTCTCTGATTCCGTAGTTACCTTGATTCACAAGAAAGCGAAGGACCCAACCAATGTAGCGTCATATCGCCCAATTTCGCTACTTAACCAGGACTACAAAATATTAATGTCTCTCATTGCAGAAAGGTTAAAAAAATTTATTACAGAAATTATCCATCCCGACCAGGCAGGGTTTATCGCAGGAAGAAATGCAGTTAGGAATATGCGTAGAGTTCTTACTACAGTGGACTTTCTCCATCGGGTCGACCAGGACGCCGGGGAGAGAACTCAGGGAGAAGACATAGCCCTACTCACCGTAGACGCCGAGAAGGCTTTTGATTCAATTATCTGGGACCACTTAATAAATTCGCTGAAGAAGTTCGGTTTCTCCGGCGCTCTGGTCGATCTGATCGGGTTAGTATATAAAAAGCCTAGGTCTCAACTTCTCATTAATGGTGATCTACTACAAAGCATCACTCTTGGCAAGGGGACACGGCAGGGATGCCCACTTTCGCCATTACTATTCGATATCGCACTGGAACCCCTTGCCATATATCTTAGGAAGACCCTCCCACCAATTTTGGTAGGTAATCAGAAGGTGTCGGTGACACTTTACGCAGATGATCTATTGGTTTTTTTACAACACACAAAGCAATCCATACCATGCTTTATGCAGATATTAAATACCTTCAGTTCCTTCTCGGGATATAAAATAAATATCAATAAATCAGAAATTCTCTGGATCAGGAAAAACAGATATAGCTACTCTGACAATTTTAAAGAAGTACAGAGCATTAATTATCTTGGCATCAAGATTAGTAAGAACCCAGCATCCTGGTATCAGCTTAATTTCAAAGAACCATTCCAGAATCTGCAACACGACCTTGCAAAATGGAATTTATACTATTTATCCATTTCTGCCCGCATTAATGTCATTAAGACCATCATCTTTCCAAAATTCCTATTCTTGCTACAGAATTTACCCCTTTTATTACACAAAAAAGACATTGATAATTATAACAAGGCCTGTGCTTTTTTTATCTGGGGGAAAAAGACCTCACGTATCGCTCTCAATAAACTGTCCCAGGATAAGCGGTTTGGAGGCTTTTCATGCCCGAATATAAAATATTACAATTTGGTCTCTTTGGCTAAATTTGGGGTAGACTGGCTCAGCAAATCAGACCATGTTACTTATTCTGAATATGAAACAGAATTAATTAAACCTTTTAACTTACAGGCAATACTTCACTGCCCATACAGAAAACTTCCAAGTAATATAACTAGATTAGTAACAATTACAAACGTAGTGATTGCCTGGCAGAAATACTGTAAAACATTGGGGATAGAATTTCAGACTTCTAGACTTCTGCCGATTATTGGTAACCCAGTTTTCCCACCAGGACATAGCAATAGTATATTTCAAATCTGGGAAACCAAAGCTCTGATATATGTATCTCAGCTGAAAGATCCACTTACTGGGCATATCAGAACATTTGAGAATCTGGCACGTGAATACAGTCTACCATCCCAGCACTTTTATGCATATCTTCAGATACGTCACTTCATAAATGAGTATGATAGAAGGTTCAGTATGCACTGGGCGCAATTAAAGATGGAGGCAGGGATATCTCTATACAAAGCAGGTGTTAGAGCCATATCGATTTGGTACCAATATATAATGAATAAAGAAGGAGAACTGCACATTAATCAATGTAAACAGAGATATGCACCTTTCTTTCCCGAACTTCAAGATAAGGATATAATGGATAGTCTCGATAGAGTAAGAGAAGCTACAGGTAGAATTAATTTAAGAGAATCACAAGCCAAGGTAATAAATAACTTCTACCTAACCCCAGCCAGAATTGCCAAGTGGTCCCAATCACAGGTTGTGTGCCCTAAATGCCAGAAAGTAAACGCGGACTTGTTGCACTATTTCTGGTCTTGCCCGAAAACTTTGCAATTTTGGAGTAAAATCCAATATTGAATTAACAGGAAAGTTAGAGTCAAGCTAGAATTAGAGGCAGAACATATATTCTTTTTGTATCCATCACAGAATATAGGAGACAGACTTTTCATAAACTTAGCAATTTTGATTGTAAGGAACCAGCTATGTAAACGGTGGAAGCACAGAGACGCTCCCTCAATTACTGAATTCATAAACGCCATGAGAAGTCAGATTTTGATAGAGATAATAGGATTAGACAAAGGAGCAGCTAAGCAGGTTCAGTTATTCTTTAAGAAATGGAAAAAGTATATACAGGGAGAACCTATAACAGTCCAACAGTACATTCTCTCGTCATTCCAAGGCACTACACCTTTCCTAGAATTAATCCTAGACGGATCATTACCGTCAAGCTGGGCACACCGTCGCTAAGGTGGGGTCAGTAGACTGGTAAAATCAAGCTGGAACTCACCGGCAGTTTTTTTTTTTTTTTTTTTTTTTCTTCTTTCTCTTTTTTTCTTTTCTTCCTTTCCCCCCCCCCCCCTTTTCCCTGAGTTGTAATAATATTTCATTTCTTTTAATTTTTGAAAGAAATCTTGAGTACAGGGCAGAGTAGATAGGGAAGGATCTGCACAGTATTCGTAAAAGGCCACGACAGGTTCAAGAATCAGATAAGGTAGATGAACTCAAGATTCAGGTTAAGGGACAGATCAAAATGGGTCAAGGATTAGAGACCTTATATAACTGTTCCGGCAAATTAAATAAGTGATTTGACAATTAAGAACGGAGGGTACAGATAAGCCATCCTGATAAAAAGGAATGCTAATTATTTTTATTAGGTTGATTGTAGACACACAGAAAGTTCAAGTGGTCGAGAAATGTATCTTGTCAGTTAGGTCTAAATGGTTAAGTTTTTGATGTGTCAAATATTATACGGTCAATGTGTATTGTATTATTGAATTCTTGTTCATAATTTTTCCTCCAATAAAAAATAATAATAATAAAAAAAACAAAACAAATTGGAACATTTCAACTGATGAATTTGTATTCAAAGTTTCTACTGATGAAAAGCTAGATGTGGTGTTTTATCAATTATTAACAGTCTTTATGACCCACTGGGGTTTGTAGCTCCAGTGACTATACAAGGAAAGTCTCTGCTTAGACAGCTTCATCAGAGTCAAAGTCCTGGGATACTTTACTACCTATAGAGAAACATCAGATGTTGGAAAAGTGGAAGGATTCTTTGAAGGCTCTTGAAAAGGTCTGTATTCCATGTTGTTATGCTTCTACATCTCTATCAACAGCTACAGAAAGAGATGTGGCCTACCTAAAAGTTACCGACTGTTAGGGGTTAATGTGAACCTGACTAGCGCCATCTTGTCTTTTGCATCCATCTTGTAATGATTAAACTTTATTATAATGGGTTATTCTGTAGTGAGAAATATATGCTTGTTATTTTATTCTGCTAAGATAGCTAACCTTGTAGATGTCCCTGGCACTAGGCCCAGGAGGGTATAATCTCAATAAGATGGTCAAACGACCTTGTTGTTCTCGCAGATGCATTGCTTATTATGACTATAGATATTGTGTAGAGCTAGTGAATTTCCAGAATAACACTGTGTATAACTGTGTAAAATGACGCGGCCATAACGTGTCATCAAGTTAACCCTGTACACTGTAATTTGTGCCTATAAGACATGTTGTGTGTCTTTCAATAAAGGAGAATAGTTTTGGATCATTGCTGCGTGGTCTGAGTCTGTTCTAAGGATATCCTTATCAGATAATCTACATCTGCTTCAGGTGGTACAATGGGCCCGCGGCTTCGGCCTGACCTGACACTCCCCCCATGAAACCAACACCTTACATCGACATTAAAGGAAAACCACATGAAGGATTTATCAGCAACCGATTAGAACGCATCAGGAGATCTACAAAACCAGAGGAATGGTATTACGTACCTACTGACCAAAATACTGCAGATCTTGCAACCAGGTCATTAACTTCAGCACAATGCATTTAATTAACATGACTGACAGGACCAGCATTCTTGTTAAACTCTATACAGCTACAGCATCAAGCAGTACTACATTTGAGTTTGTGGGACCTGATAATGAGAACCACCTTCAAGCTACTACACTTCTTACAAGTGCACCTGGTCTTGGATTACAGAAGTTGTACTTCTTCTATTTCACATGGACTGTGATTATACTCATAGAAACTGGTTGACAATTTGTAAGGATTACAATAGAGAGATGACTACAGGGGGACAGTGCTAGCCCTGCTACTAATCAAGAATACTCATGTGAAAATAACATGGACTTATGTTTGCAATTGCATTTTGTATGTTTTTCTCTCTTTCTTTGTCTTGCAGGTCTCATGGATAAAGAGGCTTCAATCAACATTTTTATGTTTATTGTTTATTGGTTGAGTTATATAGTGGTATCTACAGATACCAGATGGGGAGTGTTCTGTCCCTATTTTCATATGTACATCTTTAAGTGCTATTTTAGTTATTGTGCTCCCTCTAGTGTTATGTTTTATTATTGTATTCAATTTAATGTATATTCTTTGATCTACCTCGGTCCTCTGACCTTTTTGAGGTCACTTCCTGCCTCCATTTTAGTTTCACTTTGTGTGTGTAAAGTTTGCTAGAACTTTCTGCTAATAGCTTTGTAGAGGCAAATTCTTTTTACCTGGCAATTATCACTTCTGGAATTCCAGAATTCTTTCTTTGCATCAATAAAGCTTGAAGGATTTACAAATCACTGCTGTGGAATTTGTCTGAGTTAAGCTACTGCTGGATTCTACTAACTGTAAGTAGATTGCGTGTCTAAACTTTCTATCAGAAGGCAGTCATCTTGCAAACAGTAGATGAAAACAGAATAAAAATACTTACCTGTGCGTACTGACATAGTACCTGATACACCTACCAGTGTTTACTGAGCTAGCACTCCATATAGTTCCTACCGGTGTGTACTCCCTAGCACCAGACATACATACCCACCTGTATGTAGTTGTGTTTACATCACTGGCCTATATCATCACACCTACTCATTGTACCTACACCCTATTTGTACAGCTATATCCCACTCATTTATATGCCTACCTCAATTCCTTAAACAAACCAATGGTCATATGTATTCACATTGTTCCCTTGAACAGCAATTTATTAAAAAACACTTCCTCTAGGAAACCTATCACATATCTGGTGGGGGTGTCCCTTAATAACATCATACTGGACTGATATACGACTAGAAATTGGGAAGGTAATAACAATCCAACTAGAATGTAGCCCGTTTGTATTATTATTAAATAAGGTTCCTAAAATAAAATGTAAATTGAGAGCCACATTGCTCTATATTATGTTAAATTGCACTAGGCAGTTGATACCTAGACTATGGAAAAGTACGAGGGTACCCACGATACAAGAATGGAGAGAGCAGGTGTCCAGGTGGTTATCTCTGGAAAAATATCATTACCAGCACACTAACCGAATTGACGATTATCACTCTATATTATTTTTATGGGAAGAGTATCTGGGGACAACTCAAAATGTCTAGAACATTATAATTGTCTCAGACATGGATATAGAAATGGGGGGGAGAAAAACGAAATAATTAGGAGAAAGTAGCGCAGCAGCAAACTTCTTTACTTAAATTAATAAAATGTTCTTTTCTTTTTTGCTTTTATCTTGATTTGACTTAACAAGGGATCATTGAAGATCAGTTCAATTGTTAGCAATTTAGATTGTTCTGTAACACTGTTGATTGTCTTTTAAATATTGTTGCACTGAATCCCTGCTTTAATTTTGTTAATGTATATGTTAAAAAATCAATAAAAAACCTTAAAATAAAAAATAAAAATAAAAAAAAATACACTTCCTCTAAAACAAAGCTAGCATTATAAAAACAGATATTTTATATCAAGTAGCAACCAAGACTGCCTGCTATCTATAATTACTGCCAATACTTTTATAAGAAGAGATCACGTTTTATATTCTTAATGTTTGTCACTTAAACAAGTATTATACTTGCCATGTTTGGTATACATTTAAAAAAGAAATGCTGAGCCGGGGGGTGGGGGTAGGCCTCTTTGCCCTAAAATGCCCGGGCCTTTTTTTGGACCCAGTCCGGCCCTGATTACAATCTCATGGTGTTTACTGTCCCTTTAGTCAGATCTAGCTTTGTGCTATCTTGGTGTGAATCCTTGTGTAATGAAGATAATATTGTGACAAATCTAACAAGATATTGATTATCTAGAATACATTTTTTATTAATTATCTGTTATTAATTAAAGAGATATAAAGGTGCAATAATGTTTAATATGTTAGATCAGTTTATTATTGTACAACTTATTGTATATAAGTATGTATTTAAAGGGACAGTCTACACCTTGGTCATCTTAAAGTCTTACCTTAGATTAAGCTGCAAATAGCCTCCAGCACATTTTCTATACCATGTAGCAGGAACAGTAAAAAAGTTATTTTAAAATGAATATTGTCTTTGGTCATTTTTAAATGGCTGCCAAGCTCAGCCCACTGATGACACCATGATCTGGGCTGCATATGGCATCCAATCACAAAAGACTCACTAGTTGGATTGAACAGACTGTCATTGCTATTCAGCAGAGTGCCTAGAAGCAGCCCAGATCATGATTTCATCAGTGGGCTGAGCTTGGCAGCCATTTCAAAGTGGTCAGAGACAATATTCATTTTAAAATAACTTTTTTACTGTTCCTGCTGCATGATATAGAAAAGGTGCAGGAGGCTATTTGCAGCTTAATCTGTCCCTTTAACTCATGCAAAGTCAGCTATAGAGCAGCAATTTACTGGGAGCAAGCTGAGCATATCTGGTGAGCCAATGACAAGCAGCACATGTGTGTAGCCACCAGTCAGCTCTCAGTAGTACATAAGTTTGTTAACAGAAGTGAAATTAAAAGTATCATAAAATTACACATTCTATCTGAATCATGAAAGTGTAATTTCCTATCTCTTTAAGTATGATTTAAGTTACATAAAATGTCTGTGTATAAAGTCTTGCTGGTGATTAATAATCTGGGTTGGTAAAGCTCGGGGGATAATTTGATATTGTTTTATGTACTGTTAAAGGGACAGTAAAGTCAATAATAAACTTAAATGGATTGGAAAGAACATGACATTTCAAACAACTTTCCAATTTTCTTATATTATCCATTGTGCTTAGTACTCTTAGTATCCTTTGTTAAAGAGTAATCCTAGGTGAACTCAGGAGCGTGCACGTATCTTCAGACAGCAAAGTTTGCAAAAACATTTATAGCATTGTTATACATAGTTACAAACACTGCTGCAGAGTACTAAATACACGTGCACGCCCCTAAGCTCATATAATATCAGCCTCCTAGGTTTACTCTATAACAAAGGATACCAAAAGAACAAAGCAAATTAGATAATAGAAGTAAATTGGAAAGTTGGGTAAAATTGCTGCTCTGAGTTATCAGCATTTAACTTTCACTGTGAGATTTGGTTTCTGTATTTAATGATGTTTTCCTTTTTATTCTGTGATATTTAGTTTTTAATTAGACAAAAAACACAAAATACTGGTCTGGATTACAATCACTTTTTATTTGCATGAAAAAAACATTGTATATCATTATATAGTAAACAGCAGCATTACATGATATATGCACACATGGTATAAATATACCTAACACTTGTGCTCTTGATACAAAGGGATTTATCAGAAATATAATGTTCCCTTTATATATACAGTATGTGCTATTATCAGTTCTTGTGGCTTCTAACTAACATGAAAACATCTAACAGACATAATATCAAGTTACACAACATGACACACATATTACATACCCAGTATACATGTAGGTTATAGTAGCCATTTAAATTAAACTGATTATGATCACATGACACACATATTACATACCCAGTATACATGTAGGTTATAGTAGCCATTTAAATTAAACTGATTATGATCACATGACACACATATTACATACCCAGTATACATGTAGGTTATAGTAGCCATTTAAATTAAACTGATTATGATCACATGACACACATATTACATACCCAGTATACATGTAGGTTATAGTAGCCATTTAAATTAAACTGATTATGATCACATGACACGCATATTACATACACAGTATACATGTAGGTTATAGTAGCAATTTAAATTAAACTGATTATGATCACATGACATACATATTACATACCCAGTATACATGTAGGTTATAGTAGCTATTTAAATTAAACTGATTATGATCACATGACACACATATTACATACCCAGTATACATGTAGGTTATAGTAGCCGTTTAAATTAAACTGATTATGATCACATGACACACATATTACATACCCAGTATACATGTAGGTTATAGTAGCCATTTAAATTAAACTGATTATGATCACATGACACACATATTACATACCCAGTATACATGTAGGTTATAGTAGCCATTTAAATTAAACTGATTATGATCACATGACACACATATTACATACCCAGTATACATGTAGGTTATAGTAGCCATTTAAATTAAACTGATTATGATCACATGACACACATATTACATACCCAGTATACATGTAGGCTATAGTAGCCATTTAAATTAAACTGATTATGCTCACATGACACACATATTACATACCCAGTATACATGTAGGTTATAGTAGCCATTTAAATGAAACTGATTATGATCACGTATGTACCGGTTACTGATATTGTGTCTCATTAAATAAAATCAGTTTCCCCTCAGTAATTCCTCTGATATATAACATGTACAATGCTAAGCATCTATTGCTATAAGAAAAGGTTTATCCACATGATGTGCACATTAAATATATCTCCCAGATGTCAATCATTTGAGACTGATGTTCTTGTTTATATAATTCTCTAACACTCTATTCATATAAAAACTCTTTATTCTGTAAATATAATTATTTCCTCCCCTATGTAAATCAAACGTACAACTCCTAACACTGGCATATTAATAAACAACACTGGGGGTGATTTGGTGGTGAATGGTTGAGTAAACTGGTCAGTATGAGGACAGATCTGTATATTCCTGTGTGGTGTTTGGATTCTATCACATTGATATGAGAGAAACTGAGGTGCACATATATAGAGGAACAAAGGACAGCAGGAGAGCACTTCCAATCTGAGGCTTTTATAACAGGGATTTAGAAAGTATTATTTACAATAACATCTATTTTAATGCTTTATTTAGAGAGTTTGTCCTCTTTAGGATAATTGTATAAAGGTTTGTACACTGTGTATATAAAATGTATTTGTGTGTAAATCTTTGGGTTTTGTGATACTTCATTTCAATAAAAACCTTTTTTCCACTTTCCAAACATGTTAAAGGTTTCTTCCATTGTGAATCTTTTCATGAGTTTTCAGACATTTCATTCGTGTAGAACTTTTTCCACACTCTGTACATGTGAACGGCTTTTCTCCCGTGTGAATCCTTTCATGAGTTTTCAGACTATCTATTCGTGTAAAACTTTTTCCACACTCTGTACATGTGAACAGCTTTTCTCCTGTGTGAATCCTTTCATGATTTTTCAGCTCACTCTTTACTGTAAAAGATTTTCCACACTCTGTACATGTGAACGGCTTTTCTCCTGTGTGAATCCTTTCATGATTTTTCAGCTCACTCTTTACTGTAAAATATTTTCCACACTCTGTACATGTGAAAGGCTTTTCTCCTGTGTGAATCCTTTCATGATTCTTCAGATCACTCTTTACTGTAAAAGATTTCCCACACTCTGTACATGTGAAAGGCTTTTTTCCTGTGTGAATCTTTTCATGAGTTTTCAGATTACTCTTTTGTGTAAAACTTTTTCCACACTCTGTACATGTGAACGGCTTTTCTCCTGTGTGAATTCTTTCATGACTTTTCAGATACCTCTTATGTGTAAAATCTTTTCCACACTCTGTACATGTGAACGGCTTTTCTCCTGTGTGAATTCTTTCATGACTTTTCAGATACCTCTTATCTGTAAAATCTTTTCCACACTCTGTACATGTGAACGGCTTTTCTCCTGTGTGAATTCTTTCATGACTTTTCAGATACCTCTTCACTAGCACCGAGAGCAGCACAATGTGTATTAACCCTTCACAAGCACAGAGAGTAGCACCGTGTGTATTAACTCTTCACTAGCACCGGGAGCTGCACAGTGTGTATTAACCCTTCACTAGCACAGAGAGCAGCACAGTGTGTATTAACCTTTCACTAGCACAGAGAGCAGCACTGTGTGTATTAACCCTTCACTAGCACATTGAGCTGCATAGTGTGTATTAACCCTTCACTAGCATAGAGAGCAGCACTGTGTGTATTAACCCTTCACTAGCACATTGAGCTGCATAGTGTGCATTAACCCTTCACTAGCACAGGGAGCAGCACATTGTGTATTAACCCTTCACTAGCACAGTGTGTATTAACCCTTCACTAGCACAGAGAGCAGCACAGTGTGTATTAACCCTTTACTAGCACAGAGAGCAGCACAGTGTGTATTAACCCTTCACTAGCACAGAGAGCAGCACAGTGTGTATTAACCCCTTCAGAGACACACAGGTTCAATAAACCCCTTTACTAAGACAAAGATCTACACAGTCTGTATAAACCCTTTACTAGTACAGAGAGTTGCACAGCTTGTAATAACTTTTCACTAACACAAAGAGTTAAACATAACTTTCCCATTGCCTGGCACAAGCAGCTGAATAACATGCATTAAAATAACAACATTTATAACAATTATAAAACTATTTAAGATGACCAGAAAGTGACTAAAACGTTTTATCACACAATACACACAGCCTGACTCACTCACCCAGCAGCAGCTGCACAGGAAGTAAATGGGAGGGGAACAACAGAACACTGGAGCTCCACTCTAGACAGGAAACATGTGACCTCCACTCAAAGTTTTTTTGTTTGATTTTTTTTTTTTTTAAATCAACTTTAATGTAACAAACAACCAATAGACAATAATTCTGAACACAAAACATTTTGCAGCTTTCTTGTTCTTAACCCCTTTAACGACACGAGTCATACAGGGTACGTTGCACACAACCTGGTCTTTAAAGACCAGCGACGTACCCTGTACGACTTTGGGGATTAAAGCGGCTGGAAGCGATCCTGATCGCTTCTAGCCGCTTTACAGTTATTGCAGTGATGCCTCGATATTGAGCCATCCTGCAATAACATTTCTCCCCCATCCGATGCAGAGAGAGCCACTCTGTGGCCCTCTCTGCACCGGCATCGATGGCCGCAATCGTTGGTGGGTGGGAGCCGACGTGGGAGGCGGGTGGGGGGCCATCGATGGAAGATTGAAGAGAGAGGGGGCGGGGTTGTTGGGAGTGCGCACAGGCATGCACGGGGAGCGGCGGGCGGGCGTGTGCACGGGGAGGGAGCGGGTGGGAACCGCTATACTACAGAAAAAAGTTGATTGATAAGTGGGAGACAGGGGGGAGGGGACAGCAGACAATGTTAATTGTAAGGGATCTGGGAGGGGTGGTGGTTTGTCTATGGGGGGGTCAAGCTACACTACAGAAAAAAATAAATAAATAAATAAAAAAAAGGCATTTTTTTCTAACTGGGTACTGGCAGACAGCTGCCAGTACCCAACATGGCTCCCAGTAAGGTAGAGGGGGAGGGTTAGAGAGCTGTTTGGGGGAATCAGGTAGGTTGGGGGCTAAGGGGGGATCCTACACAGCAGCATATGTAAATATGCTATACAATTTTTTTTTTTTAAATATACCTTTTATTTTAGTACTGCCAGACTTTCTGCCAGTACTTAAGATGGCGGGGACAATTGTGGGATGGGGGAGGGAAGAGAGCTGTTTGGGAGGGATCCTGGGGTCTGATGTGTCAGGTGGGAGGCTGATCTCTATGCTAAAGCTAAAATTAACCTTGCAAGCTCCCTACAAGCTACCTAATTAACCCCTGCACTGCTGGGCATAATACACGTGTGGTGCGCAGCGGCATTTAGCGGCCTTATAATTACCAAAAAGCAACGCCAAAGCCATATATGTCTGCTATTTCTGAACAAATGGGATCACAGAGAAGCATTTACAATCATTTATGCCATACTTGCCAAAGCTGTTTGTAAATAATTTCAGTGAGAAACCTAAAATTGTGAAATATTTTACGTTATTTTTTTATTTGATCGCATTTAGCGGTGAAATGGTAGCATGAAATATACCAAAATGGGCCTAGATCAATACTTGGGGTTGTCTACTATACTACACTAAACCTAAAATTAACCCTAGACACTCCCTACATGCTCCCTAATTAACCCCTTCACTGATGGGCATAATACACCTGTAGTGCGCAGTGGCATTTAGCGGCCTTCTAATTACCAAAAAGCAACGCCAAAGCCATATAAGTCTGCTATTTCTGAACAAAGGGGATCCGAGAGAAGCATCTACAACCATTTATGCCATAATTGCACAAGTTGTTTGTAAATAATTTCTGTGAGAAACCTAAAGTTTGTGAAAAGATTTGTGAAAAAGTGAACATTTTTTTTTATTTGATCGCATTTGGCGGTGAAATGGTGGCATGAAATATACCAAAATGGGCCTAGATCAATACTTTGGGATGTCTTCTAAAAAGAAATATATACATGTCAAGGGATATTCAGGTATTCCTGACAGATATCAGGGTTCCAATGTAACTAGCGCTCATTTTGAAAAAAAAGTGGTTTTGAAATAGCAAAGTGCTACTTGTATTTATTGCCCTATAACTTGCAAAAAAAGCAAAGAACATGTAAACATTGGGTATTTCTAAACTCAGGACAAAATTTAGAAACTATTTAGCATGATTGTTGTTTGGTGGTTGTAGATGTGTAAAAGATTTTGGGGGTCAAAGTTAGAAAAAGTGTGTTTTTTCCATTTTTTCCTCATATTTTATAATATTTTTAATAGTAAATTATAAGATATGATGAAAATAATGATATCTTTAGAAAGTCCATTTAGTGGCAAGAAAAATGGTATATAATATGTGGGGGTACAGTAAATGAGTAAGAGGAAAATTACAGCTAAACACAAACACTGCAGAAATGTAAAAATAGCCCTGGTCCTTAAGGGAAAGAAAGTGAAAAATGGCCTTGGTCCTTAAGGGGTTAATGTTCACTCACAGTGGTTTATGCTGATTGTCATTAATAAGGTAATCACTGTGACTGTCATTTATAAGGTAACCACTGTGACTGTCATTTATAAGGTAATCACTGTGATTGTCATTTATAAGGTAACTACTGTGACTGTCATTTATAAGGTAACTACTGTGACTGTCACTTATAAGGTAACTACTGTGACTGTCATTTATAAGGTAACCACTGGGATTGTCATTTATAAGGTAATCACTGTGACTGTCATTTATAAGGTAACCACTGTGACTGTCACTTATAAGGTAATCACAGTGATTGTCATTTATAAGGTAACTACTGTGATTGTCATTTATAAGGTAACTACTGTGAATGTCATTTATAAGGTAACCACTGTGACTGTCATTATAAGGTAACTACTGTGAGTAGAAAAGAAGTGATCCGATTCCAGGTAGTTAAAAGTAAAATCCAACTTTATTGAAACTCATTCGTTAAAACCAGGGGGGGAAGCACCATAGCAAGCTGTAACTTGTAGCAGGCAAAGCACTTGGCTTACGCGTTTCGGCTTAGTGAGCCGTAATCATAGCCTAATGTGCTATGTCTGATACTACTATTTAAAGGCAAAAGATCATTATGCTAATGGACATTAATTAAAACATAAATTAAACAATTGGATGACTGCTACAAGTAATTTAACTCTGTACTGGCCTCAGAAATGTTAATCTAATATTGTTAAGTGGGGGATTCAATGTTAAGAATATTGTTAAAAACACAAATATAAATACACAATCTCATATGCAATATCATGGACTGTTCACATATCATCAATACATATAAATTCCGTGTTGAAGTCAATTGATATTGGTCTCTTTTCCTTACCCAGTGGATACTTAATAATTAAAGGTATTACTGTACTCATTAGTTAACTATTGTCAGGACTTCCGGCAAATTTCAAAATATGAACAAATTAATTATAAGCAATATGTAAACAGTTGCAAATTGGATTGACAGAAGTACAAGCAAATATTGGGTTTTTATTATACTTATGTGCTTAATACATATGACGGTGATATTAAAACCCTTCCTAGCTATATTATACTTATATATTATGTATAGACTGTTACTCTCTGTGAGCTAATAAAACAGTTCTTTATAATCACACCTAGTATTTACTACTAATGTATTAAATACAAGCACTATTTTATCATATGTTATCTCCCATTTCTCCTTTTTCACCTACAAATTTGTGTCAAGGGGCTTACTTCAATTCTAATATGTGGCGTATTCTGACCATATTGGATGTTGTGTGAGGGGCTTGTGATATAATTAAATTGTCTATGATAGACTTTGGGGGTCTTTTAGGGCTACAAATCTCAGTTATCCTTAGCTCTATTGTTAGAATAAACTGAATGTTTACTCCCAAAAGTTAATCATGTCATACTTAGAGTTTAATCCCTTTGGTATTCTTGTTTCTAGCTGGAAAATCCAATAGATTTCACGTTTAGCCAGAAGTTGATCTAAATCTCCACCTCTTGTTGGTAAAGACACTTTTTCAATGATACACCACTGGAACGTGGTCAATTTGCCACCATGCCTGGTTGAAAAGTGCTGTACCAAGGGAGTTGTTGATTTACCCACATTGATTGTGGAAAGATGTTCTCTTATCCTACTGCTCATATCTCTTGAAGTCAACCCTACATATTGTAGGTGACATTGATTACATGAGATGAGATAGATAACATAGCAGGACTTGCAGTTGACTCAGGACTGTATTTTGTGCTCTTTCCCATTGGCATATGATGTAAAAGTCTGTGTGACTTGTACATATTCACACGGCTTGCAACGACTGCTGCCGCATTTATACATGCCCAAGTGTGTCAACCATGAATTGGTGGCTGTGGTGGCTTTGCGTAATGGTGTAGGTGCCAAAATATTACCTAACGTGGTACTCTTTTTATATGAACACCTTATTCCTTTTTCTGCCACTGTCACCAAATTGTCATCTGCCCTAAGGATTGAAAAATGTTTCTTCACTATGTTACAAATGGACCTATATTGAGCACTGTACTGTGTAACAAAGTACACCCCTTCAAATTGTTCTTTATTAGATATTTGTTTTTTATTTAAAAGAGTCTCTCGAGGAATAGAACTGACTACTTTCCTAGCCTTATTTATGTCTCTTTTAGGATATTTTCGCTCTCTGAATCTTTCTGTGAGATTCTCTGCCTCAAGTTCGAAATCCCTGTCATTTGAACAGTTTCTCCTGATGAGCGAGAACTGTCCTTTTGCTATTGCATACCTAATTTGCTTTGGGTGATTGCTCTTTCCATGTAACAAATTATTACCGGAAATCGGTTTGCGATAGACACCTGTCTCAATGTGTTCTCCAATGATACCTTTCAAGGTTAGATCTAAAAAGTTAATCTTTATCAAATCTGCTTCAAATGTGAAGCTTAAACCTATATCATTATCATTTAGATATCTGACAAACTCAGGTATTAAGCTATAGTCTCCACTCCATATAAACAGCAGATCATCTATGAATCTTCGATACATTTTTATGTTATCCCTGAAAGGGTTGCTATCTCCAAAGATGCGGCACCACTCCCATTTGCCCAGATATAAATTGGCATAAGATGGTGCAAACTTCGCACCCATTGCTGTGCCGCATCTCTGGAGATAGCATACCCCCTCAAATTTGAAATAATTGTGTGATAACAAGAAGGTTACAGTTCTTAATATGTACTTTTGAAACTCACTTGAATAGTCTGTACACATATCCAAAAAGAAAGCCACTGTTTGTATTCCTTTATCATGGGGGATGGACGAATAAAGCACTACGGCATCCACCATGAGCCATGCGCTCGATTCATCCCACGTCATATCTTGTAGTACATTGATTACATGTGTAGTATCTCTCAGATACGCCGGTAAAGATAACACCAAAGGCTGAAGAATGGAGTCTGCCCATTGTGAGAGGTGCTCCAAAAGGGAGCCAATCCCACTCACAATGGGCCTTCCCTTAACTTGACTGAGGGATTTATGCACCTTTGGAAGGTGGTGGAACCAGGGCATCATTGGATGTTCAACATTTAGATATTCACAGGTCTCTTTATCCATGAAGCCCTGGTCCACACCATCGTCCAAAAGCTGACTGAGTTCTCTACCAAATTCCTTGGTAGGATCTTTTCTGAGGATAATGTAATCATTGGGATTCTGTAGCTGGCGTAATGCTTCAGCTACATAGTCATGCCTATCCATGACCACAACCGATCCACCTTTATCGGCTGTGCGTATTACCAAATTGGGATTACATTGTAATGCTGTCAATGCCTTCTTTTCTTTATTAGTCAAATTAGATGTAGGTTTACCCATCTCTTGTGCCAACTTTACTAGATCTTTTTCTACTCTTTGGTGAAATGTTTCTAATACAGAACCTCTATTGTGTACGGGATAAAATTTCGACCTATTCTTATTCGTAGTACCAACATTGATATCTTGCCCTAGTGGAACAGATTCAAACTCTAAGTTCTGTAAGGATACCATGTCACATGCTTCATGAAAATCTTGTACCATATTAACCTCAGTAATGGCCTGTAAAGTACTGGAATCAAAATGCTGGTTCTCACTGCCATAGTGTTTCCTTAATGTTAAATTACGGACTAATCGATTCACATCCAATAATGTATTAAACACATTGAAATTACAAGTTGGTGAGAAACCCAAGCCATAACTTAATACATTGATTTGTTCTGAAGTTAATTCAATGGTAGATAAATTAATCACATTGTGCTTCATTTGTATCTCGTTTGAGGCTTCTGGCCCCTCAACTGGTACCTCACTGATGTTGTGTCTTCCTGTTTTATAATGGTGTTGTCTACTGGTCCCTGGGCTTGTGGAAAAACCTTCTCTAGTTCTGAGACCTGAACTGGGGAAATTGTATCTTTGGGCCTGACTGTCTGTTCCACTGTGGGCTGTATATGCGTGTTCTTAAGAATTCCTACAATTTGTGGACCTGAAGAGGACTTGGTCACAGACGAGCAGGCTGCTCCTTCCTCTGAGGAGTAATCAGTTTCACTGCCTGAGAATGAAACATTTTTACTGTTGTGATTATTTCTTCTGCCCCCTCTGCGTCTGTGACCTCTTCCTCTTTGATTTTTTCTATATTCACCTCTTTTCTTTCTATTGCAAATGTAAACAGAATTAGTTTGATAATCTGTTCTATCCCTAAGAAACTTGGTGTGTTTATTATCCATTATCACACTTTTACTTTTGGCTACCAAACCTCTCAATATGCCATCAAATTTCTCAAACTGAGATTCAGCTATACGTTTGTCCATTTCAAGTTGTAAGTCCTTAATTTCCAATTTAACCTCATTTAGTTGTACCAACTTATAGTCCCTGATCATAATCATTAATCTGGAGGAACAGTCCGACAGGATCTCATTCCAGCCTTTAACAAACTCAGTATTGCTGGGATCCACATCAAATGTAGGGAATTTGTACACACGAAGACCTCTGGGAATCATTCCCTCCTCCATATATCTGTTAAAGGTCCAAATGTCCCATTGTAATTTTATTTCCCTTATAAGCAGTGTTTCCATGGATTCAAATAGAGTACTCAGTGACCCTTTACTAGATGAAAAGATTTGTTCATACTCTGATACATTATTGCCCCGTTCTGTGGCAGGCAACAGAGAAAAATATTTTTTGTTAGTATTTGCATAGTCTCTAGGTGCTTCCCCTGATGCTGCCATCTCCATTTCAAAACACTTATAGTGAGCAGCACAATTAAAAATTCAAAACTTATTTGCCAGCAGGGAGGAAAATTTACTATATCGATAGATAGATATGCACCATACACACGTGGTCGGATATTCTCAGCTAAAAATATCCTATTCAAAACATGTAAAGAGAGGGGTATGTGTGTATGTAAGCATATATCCCTCCCAATATTAAATGTACTGTCCGGCAGTCCTTATAGGTTACAAAGCAATTGTGGGTTGCGGTAATGGCGGAAATGGCTTGTCAATTACTCACGGTTCTTCAAGTGGTGCGAGGACCTTCCGCTACTCCTGCGGTGCGAAGAGAGCCGTGCTCTCTACCTCTCTCACCTTGTAATCCCGTTACTTCATGGGCAAGCTGCCAAGAAAACCGCATCCAACCCTTCGGCGTTTCCCGTAACTGTCCACTCTGCGCTGTGCGGTGACGTCACCTTCCGGGGACTGAAGCCTGTAGCGTGTTGTCGTCAGTGCTGGCAAATAGCGTTCTGTCCTGGAACAAACTTCGGATCTGTTGAGGCTGATACAGATGCAATAGAAAAGAAGTGATCCGATTCCAGGTAGTTAAAAGTAAAATCCAACTTTATTGAAACTCATTCGTTAAAACCAGGGGGGGAAGCACCATAGCAAGCTGTAACTTGTAACAGGCAAAGCACTTGTCTTACGCGTTTCAGCTTAGTGAGCCATAATCATAGCCTAATGTGCTATGTCTGATACTACTATTTAAAGGCAAAAGATCATTATGCTAATGGACATTAATTAAAACATAAATTAAACAATTGGATGACTGCTACAAGTAATTTAACTCTGTACTGGCCCCAGAAATGTTAATCTAATATTGTTAAGTGGAAGATTCAATGCTAAGAATATTGTTAAAAACACAAATATAAATACACAATCTCATATGCAATATCATGGACTGTTCACATATCATCAATACATATAAATTCCGTGTTGAAGTCAATTGAAGTCAATATTAGATTAACATTTCTGAGGCCAGTACAGAGTTAAATTACTTGTAGCAGTCATCCAATTGTTTAATTTATGTTTTAATTAATGCCCATTAGCATAATGATCTTTTGCCTTTAAATAGTAGTATCAGACATAGCACATTAGGCTATGATTACGGCTCACTAAGCCAAAACGCGTAAGCCAAGTGCTTTGCCTGCTACAAGTTACAGCTTGCTATGGTGCTTCCCCCCCTGGTTTTAACGAATGAGTTTCAATAAAGTTGGATTTTACTTTTAACTACCTGGAATCGGATCACTTCTTTTCTATTGCATCTGCATCAACCTCAACAGATCCGAAGTTCCAGGACAGAACGCTATTTGCCAGCACTGACGGCAACACGCTACAGGCTTCAGTCCCCGGAAGGTGACGTCACCGCACAGCGCGGAGTGGACAGTTACGGGAAACGCAGAAGGGTTGGATGCGGTTTTCTTGGCAGCTTGCCCATGAAGTAACGGGATTACAAGGTGAGAGAGGTAGAGAGCACGGCTCTCTTCGCACCGCAGGAGTAGCGGAAGGTCCTCGCACCACTTGAAGAACCGTGAGTAATTGACAAGCCATTTCCTCCATTACCGCAACCCACAATTGCTTTGTAACCTATAAGGACTGCCAGACAGTACATTTAATATTGGGAGGGATATATGCTTACATACACACATACCCCTCTCTTTACAACTACTGTGAGTGTCATTTATAAGGTAACCACTGTGACTGTTATTTATATGGTAATCACTGTGACTGTCACTTATAAGGTAACTACTGTGAGTGTCATTTATAAGGTAACCACTGTGACTGTCATTTATAAAGTAACCACTGTGACTGTCATTTATAAGGTAACCACTGTGACTGTCATTTATAAAGTAACCACTGTGACTGTGATTTATAAAGAAACCACTGTGACTGTCATTTATAAGGTAACCACTGTGACTGTCACTTATAAGGTAACCACTGTGACTGTCATTTATAAGGTAACAACTGTGACTGTCATTTATAAGGTAATCACTGACTGTCATTTATAAAGTAACCACTGTGACTGTCACTTATAAGGTAACCACTGTGAGTTTCATTTATAAGGTAATCACTGTGATTGTCATTTATAAGGTAACCACTGTGACTGTCATTTATAAGGTAACTACTCTGACTGTCATTTATAAAGTAACCAATGTCAGTGTCATTTATAAGGTAACTACTGTGACTGTCACTTATAAGGTAACCACTGTGACTGTCATTTATAAGGTAACTACTGTGACTGTCATTTATAAGGTAATCACTGTGACTGTCATTTATAAAGTAATCACTGTGACTGTCATTTATAAAGTAACCACTGTGACTGTCACTTATAAGGTAATAACTGTGATGGTCACTTATAAGGTAATCACTGTGACTGTCATTTATAAAGTAACCACTGACTGTCAATTATAAGGTAACCACTGTGACTGTCACTTATAAGGTAACCACTGACTGTCATTTATAAGGTAACCACTGTGACTGTCATTTATAAAGTAACCACTGTGACTGTCATTTATAAAGTAACCACTGACTGTCAATTATAAGGTAACCACTGTGACTGTCACTTATAAGGTAACCACTGACTGTCATTTATAAGGTAACCACTGTGACTGTCATTTATAAAGTAACCACTGTGACTGTCATTTATAAGGTAACCACTGTGTCATTTATAAGGTAACTACTGTGACTGTCATTTATAAGGTAACCACTGTGACTGTCATTTATAAAGTAACCACTGTGACTGTCATTTATAAGGTAACCACTGTGACTGTCATTTATAAGGTAATCACTGTGACTGTCATTTATAAAGTAACCACTGTGACTGTGATTTATAAAGAAACCACTGTGACTGTCATTTATAAGGTAACCACTGTGACTGTCACTTATAAGGTAACAACTGTGACTGTCATTTATAAGGTAATCACTGACTGTCATTTATAAAGTAACCACTGTGACTGTCACTTATAAGGTAACCACTGTGAGTTTCATTTATAAGGTAATCACTGTGATTGTCATTTATAAGGTAACCACTGTGACTGTCATTTATAAGGTAACTACTGTGACTGTCATTTATAAAGTAACCACTGTCAGTGTCATTTATAAGGTAACTACTGTGACTGTCACTTATAAGGTAACCACTGTGACTGTCATTTATAAGGTAACTACTGTGACTGTCATTTATAAGGTAATCACTGTGACTGTCACTTATAAGGTAATCACTGTGACTGTCATTTATAAAGTAACCACTGACTGTCAATTATAAGGTAACCACTGTGACTGTCACTTATAAGGTAACCACTGACTGTCATTTATAAGGTAACCACTGTGACTGTCATTTATAAAGTAACCACTGTGACTGTCATTTATAAGGTAACCACTGTGACTGTCATTTATAAAGTAACCACTGTGACTGTCATTTATAAGGTAACTACTGTGATTGTCATTTATAAAGTAACCACTGTGAGTGTCATTTATAAAGTAACCACTGTGACTGTCATTTATAAGGTAACCACTGTGACAGTCATTTATAGGGTAACCACTGTGACTGTCACTTATAAGGTAACTACTGTGACTGTCATTTATAAAGTAACCACTGTGACTTTCATTTATAAGGTAACCACTGTGAGTGTCATTTATAAGGTAACCACTGTGCGTGTCATTTATAAGGTAATCACTGTGACAGTCATTTATAGGGTAACCACTGTGACTGTCACTTATAAGGTAACTACTGTGACTGTCATTTATAAAGTAACCACTGTGACTTTCATTTATAAGGTAACCACTGTGAGTGTCATTTATAAGGTAACTACTGTGACTGTCACTTATAAGGTAATCACTGTGACTGTCATTTATAAGGTAACCACTGTGAGTGTCATTTATAAGGTAACTACTGTGACTGTCACTTATAAGGTAATCACTGTGACTGTCATTTATAAGGTAACCTCTGTGAGTGTCATTTATAAAGTAACCACTGTGACTGTCATTTATAGGGTAACCACTGTGACTGTCACTTATAAGGTAACTACTGTGACTGTCATTTATAAGGTAACCACTGTGACTGTCACTTATAAGGTAACCACTGTGATTGTCATTTATAAGGTAACCCCTGTGATGGTCATTTAAAAGGTAACCACTGTGATTGTCATTTATAAGGTAACCCCTGTGACTGTCATTTATAAGGTAACAGTGCTAGTGAAAGTGCTAATATATATTGTGTAGCTTTATGTATATAGTGTAGCTGTAATGCACTAGTAGAGGATATGACAGTGACAATGTGCTCAGTGCTAGTGAAAGTGCTAATATATATTGTGTAGCTTTATGTATATAGTGTAGCTGTAATGCACTAGTAGAGGATATGACAGTGACAATGTGCTCAGTGCTAGTGAAAGTGCTAATATATATTGTGTAGCTTTATGTATATAGTGTAGCTGTAATGTACTAGTAGAGGATATGACAGTGACAATGTGCTCAGTGCTAGTGAAAGTGCTAATATATATTGTGTAGCTTTATGTATATAGTGTAGCTGTAATGCACTAGTAGAGGATATGACAGTGACAATGTGCTCAGTGCTAGTGAAAGTGCTAATATATATTGTGTAGCTTTATGTATATAGTGTAGCTGTAATGCACTAGTAGAGGATATGACAGTGACAATGTGCTCAGTGCTAGTGAAAGTGCTAATATATATTGTGTAGCTTTATGTATATAGTGTAGCTGTAATGCACTAGTAGAGGATATGACAGTGACAATGGGCTCAGTGCTAGTGAAAGTGCTAATATATATTGTGCAGCTTTACAGGGAGTGCAGAATTATTAAGCAAATGAGTATTTTGACCACATCATCCTCTTTATGCATGTTGTCTTACTCCAAGCTGTATAGGCTCGAAAGCCTACTACCAATTAAGCATATTAGGTGATGTGCATCTCTGTAATGAGAAGGGGTGTGGTCTAATGACATCAACACCCTATATCAGGTGTGCATAATTATTAGGCAACTTCCTTTCCTTTGGCAAAATGGGTCAAAAGAAGGACTTGACAGGCTCAGAAAAGTCAAAAATAGTGAGATATCTTGCAGAGGGATGCAGCACTCTTAAAATTGCAAAGCTTCTGAAGCGTGATCATCGAACAATCAAGCGTTTTATTCAAAATAGTCAACAGGGTCGCAAGAAGCGTGTGGAAAAACCAAGGCGCAAAATAACTGCCCATGAACTGAGAAAAGTCAAGCGTGCAGCTGCCAAGATGCCACTTGCCACCAGTTTGGCCATATTTCAGAGCTGCAACATCACTGGAGTGCCCAAAAGCACAAGGTGTGCAATACTCAGAGACATGGCCAAGGTAAGAAAGGCTGAAAGACGACCACCACTGAACAAGACACACAAGCTGAAACGTCAAGACTGGGCCAAGAAATATCTCAAGACTGATTTTTCTAAGGTTTTATGGACTGATGAAATGAGAGTGAGTCTTGATGGGCCAGATGGATGGGCCCGTGGCTGGATTAGTAAAGGGCAGAGAGCTCCAGTCCGACTCAGACGCCAGCAAGGTGGAGGTGGAGTACTGGTTTGGGCTGGTATCATCAAAGATGAGCTTGTGGGGCCTTTTCGGGTTGAGGATGGAGTCAAGCTCAACTCCCAGTCCTACTGCCAGTTTCTGGAAGACACCTTCTTCAAGCAGTGGTACAGGAAGAAGTCTGCATCCTTCAAGAAAAACATGATTTTCATGCAGGACAATGCTCCATCACACGCGTCCAAGTACTCCACAGCGTGGCTGGCAAGAAAGGGTATAAAAGAAGAAAATCTAATGACATAGCCTCCTTGTTCACCTGATCTGAACCCCATTGAGAACCTGTGGTCCATCATCAAATGTGAGATTTACAAGGAGGGAAAACAGTACACCTCTCTGAACAGTGTCTGGGAGGCTATGGTTGCTGCTGCACGCAATGTTGATGGTGAACAGATCAAAACACTGACAGAATCCATGGATGGCAGGCTTTTGAGTGTCCTTGCAAAGAAAGGTGGCTATATTGGTCACTGATTTGTTTTTGTTTTGTTTTCAAAAGTAATCACTGTGACTGTCACTTATAAGGTAATCACTGTGACTGTCATTTATAAAGTAACCACTGACTGTCAATTATAAGGTAACCACTGTGACTGTCACTTATAAGGTAACCACTGACTGTCATTTATAAGGTAACCACTGTGACTGTCATTTATAAAGTAACCACTGTGACTGTCATTTATAAGGTAACCACTGTGACTGTCATTTATAAAGTAACCACTGTGACTGTCATTTATAAGGTAACTACTGTGATTGTCATTTATAAAGTAACCACTGTGAGTGTCATTTATAAAGTAACCACTGTGAGTGTCATTTATAAGGTAACCACTGTGACAGTCATTTATAGGGTAACCACTGTGACTGTCACTTATAAGGTAACTACTGTGACTGTCATTTATAAAGTAACCACTGTGAGTGTCATTTATAAGGTAACCACTGTGCGTGTCATTTATAAGGTAACCACTGTGAGTGTCATTTATAAGGTAACCACTGTGCGTGTCATTTATAAAGTAACTACTGTGACTGTCATTTATAAAGTAACCACTGTGAGTGTCATTTATAAGGTAACCACTGTGACTGTCATTTATAGGGTAACCACTGTGACTGTCACTTATAAGGTAACTACTGTGACTGTCATTTATAAGGTATCACTGTGACTGTCACTTATAAGGTAACTACTGTGACTGTCATTTATAAGGTAACCACTGTGACTGTCATTTATAGGGTAACCACTGTGACTGTCACTTATAAGGTAACTACTGTGACTGTCATTTATAACGTAACCACTGTGACTAGGGTTGCACATGTGACTGTCATTTATAAAGTAACCACTGACTGTCAATTATAAGGTAACCACTGTGACTGTCACTTATAAGGTAACCACTGACTGTCATTTATAAGGTAACCACTGTGACTGTCACTTATAAGGTAACCACTGACTGTCATTTATAAGGTAACCACTGTGACTGTCATTTATAAAGTAACCACTGTGACTGTCATTTATAAGGTAACCACTGTGACTGTCATTTATAAAGTAACCACTGTGACTGTCATTTATAAGGTAACTACTGTGATTGTCATTTATAAAGTAACCACTGTGAGTGTCATTTATAAAGTAACCACTGTGACTGTCATTTATAAGGTAACCACTGTGACAGTCATTTATAGGGTAACCACTGTGACTGTCACTTATAAGGTAACTACTGTGACTGTCATTTATAAAGTAACCACTGTGAGTGTCATTTATAAGGTAACCACTGTGCGTGTCATTTATAAGGTAACCACTGTGAGTGTCATTTATAAGGTAACCACTGTGCGTGTCATTTATAAAGTAACTACTGTGACTGTCATTTATAAAGTAACCACTGTGAGTGTCATTTATAAGGTAACCACTGTGACTGTCATTTATAGGGTAACCACTGTGACTGTCACTTATAAGGTAACTACTGTGACTGTCATTTATAAGGTATCACTGTGACTGTCACTTATAAGGTAACTACTGTGACTGTCATTTATAAGGTAACCACTGTGACTGTCATTTATAGGGTAACCACTGTGACTGTCACTTATAAGGTAACTACTGTGACTGTCATTTATAACGTAACCACTGTGACTAGGGTTGCCATGTTTTCCTGGACACTTATGAGTTACACTTGCTGCAGGGTGTGCAGGCAGGAACATGTATTGTGTTTCTGGACAGCACTATTCATGTTCCTCCCTGCACACCGTGCAGCATGTGTAACTTATAAGTGTTCTGTATTTTAAGGGACAGGTGGCAACCCTAACTGTGACTGTCATTTATAAGGTAACTACTGTGTCTGTCATTTATAAGGTAATCACTGTGACTGTCATTTATAAGGTAACCACTATGACTGTCATTTAAAAGGTAATCACTGTGACTGTCATTTATAAGGTAACCACTGTGACTGCCATTTATAAGGTAACCACTGTGACTGTCATTTATAAGGTAACCACTGTGACTGTCACTTATAAGGTAACCACTGTGACTGTCATTTATAAGGTAACCCCTGTGATTGTCATTTATAAGGTAACCACTGTGATTGTCATTTATAAGGTAACCCCTGTGACTGTCATGTATAAGGTAACAGTGCTAGTGAAAGTGCTAATATATATTGTGTAGCTTTATGTATATAGTGTAGCTGTAATGCACTAGTAGAGGATATGACAGTGACAATGTGCTCAGTGCTAGTGAAAGTGCTAATATATATTGTGTAGCTTTATGTATATAGTGTAGCTGTAATGCACTAGTAGAGGATATGACAGTGACAATGTGCTCAGTGCTAGTGAAAGTGCTAATATATATTGTGTAGCTTTATGTATATAGTGTAGCTGTAATGCACTAGTAGAGGATATGACAGTGACAATGGGCTCAGTGCTAGTGAAAGTGCTAATATATATTGTGTAGCTTTATGTATATAGTGTAGCTGTAATGCACTAGTAGAGGATATGACAGTGACAATGGGCTCAGTGCTAGTGAAAGTGCTAATATATATAGTGTAGCTTTATGTATATAGTGTAGCTGTAATGTAGTAGTAGAGGATATGACAGTGACAATGGGCTCAGTGCTAGTGAAAGTGCTAATATATATTGTGTAGCTTTATGTATATAGTGTAGCTGTAATGCACTAGTAGAGGATATGACAGTGACAATGGGCTCAGTGCTAGTGAAAGTGCTAATATATATTGTGTAGCTTTATGTATATAGTGTAGCTGTAATGCACTAGTAGAGGATATGACAGTGACAATGGGCTCAGTGCTAGTGAAAGTGCTAATATATATTGTGTATCTTTATGTATATAGTGTAGCTGTAATGCACTAGTAGAGGATATGACAGTGACAATGGGCTCAGTGCTAGTGAAAGTGCTAATATATATTGTGTAGCTTTATGTATATAGTGTAGCTGTAATGCACTAGTAGAGGATATGACAGTGACAATGTGCTCAGTGCTAGTGAAAGTGCTAATATATATTGTGTAGCTTTATGTATATAGTGTAGCTGTAATGCAATAGTAGAGGATATGACAGTGACAATGTGCTCAGTTCTAGTGAAAGTGCTAATATATATTGTGTAGCTTTATGTATATAGTGCAGCTGTAATGCACTAGTAGAGGATATGACAGTGACAATGTGCTCAGTGCTAGTGAAAGTGCTAATATATATTGTGTAGCTTTATGTATATAGTGTAGCTGTAATGCACTAGTAGAGGATATGACAGTGACAATGTGCTCAGTGCTAGTGAAAGTGCTAATATATATTGTGTAGCTTTATGTATATAGTGTAGCTGTAATGCACTAGTAGAGGATATGACAGTGACAATGTGCTCAGTGCTAGTGAAAGTGCTAATATATATTGTGTAGCTTTATGTATATAGTGTAGCTGTAATGCACTAGTAGAGGATATGACAGTGACAATGTGCTCAGTGCTAGTGAAAGTGCTAATATATATTGTGTAGCTTTATGTATATAGTGTATCTGTAATGCACTAGTAGAGGATATGACAGTGACAATGGGCTCAGTGCTAGTGAAAGTGCTAATATATATTGTGTAGCTTTATGTATATAGTGTAGCTGCAATGCACTAGTAGAGGAAATGACAGTGACAATGTGCTCAGTGCTAGTGAAAGTGCTAATATATATTGTGTAGCTTTATGTATATAGTGTAGTTGTAATGCACTAGTAGAGGATATGACAGTGACAATGTACTCAGTGCTAGTGAAAGTGCTAATATAATATTGTGTAGCTTTATGTATATAGTGTAGCTGTAATGCACTAGTAGAGGGTATGACAGTGACAATGTGCTCAGTGCTAGTGAAAGTGCTAATATATATAGTGTAGCTTTATGTATATAGTGTAACTGTAATGCACTAGTAGAGGATATGACAGTGACAATGTGCTCAGTGCTAGTGAAAGTGCTAATATATATTGTGTAGCTTTATGTATATAGTGTAGCTGTAATGCACTAGTAGAGGATATGACAGTGACAATGTGCTCAGTGCTAGTGAAAGTGCTAATATATATTGTGTAGCTTTATGTATATAGTGTAGCTGTAATGCACTAGTAGAGGATATGACAGTGACAATGGGCTCAGTGTTAGTGAAAGTGCTAATATATATTGTGTAGCTTTATGTATATAGTGTAGCTGTAATGCACTAGTAGAGGATATGACAGTGACAATGTGCTCAGTGCTAGTGAAAGTGCTAATATATATTGTGTAGCTTTATGTATATAGTGTAGCTGTAATGCACTAGTAGAGGATATGACAGTGACAATGTGCTCAGTGCTAGTGAAAGTGCTAATATATATTGTGTAGCTTTATGTATATAGTGTAGCTGTAATGCACTAGTAGAGGATATGACAGTGACAATGTGCTCAGTGCTAGTGAAAGTGCTAATATATATTGTGTAGCTTTATGTATATAGTGTAGCTGTAATGCACTAGTAGAGGATATGACAGTGACAATGTGCTCAGTGCTAGTGAAAGTGCTAATATATATTGTGTAGCTTTATGTATATAGTGTAGCTGTAATGCACTAGTAGAGGATATGACAGTGACAATGTGCTCAGTGCTAGTGAAAGTGCTAATATATATTGTGTAGCTTTATGTATATAGTGTAGCTGTAATGCACTAGTAGAGGATATGACAGTGACAATGGGCTCAGTCACTAATTCTAATAATTTGCAGCATTTAAACAATGTTAAAAAGCATCCAATTTGTCTTTGAAGTGGTTGCATATTTTCTTTTGTCTGATTGGCTGTTGGTTAACATGTGACTTCTCTGCATGTATTCTGGGAGATGTAGTTCAGTACTTAACTGACCTTTTTTTCCCTCCCATTTACTTCCTGTGTAGCTGTTGCTGGGTGAGTGAGTCAGGCTGTGTGTGTTGTGTGATAAACGTTTTAGTTACTTTATAGTCTTCTTATAATTGTTATAAATGTTGTTCTTTAATGCATGTTATTCAGCTGCTTGTGCCAGGCAATGGCATACTAAGTGCTGTTCAACTCCTTGTGCTAGTGAAGGGTTAATACACACTGTGATGCTCTCTGTGCTAGTGAAGGGTTAATACACACTGTGCTGCTCTCTGTGCTAGTAAAGGGTTAATACACACTGCTGCAATCTGTGTGCTAGTGAAGGGTTAATACACACTGCTGCTCTCTGTGCTAGTGAAGGGTTAATACACACTGTGCTGCTCTCTGTGCTAGTGAAGGGTTAATACCCACTGTGCTGCTCTCTGTGCTAGTGAAGGGTTAATACCCACTGTGCTGCTCTCTGTGCTAGTGAAGGGTTAATACACACTGTGCTGCTCCCTGTGATAGTGAAGGGTTAATACACACTGTGCTGCTCACTGTGCTAGTGAAGGGTTAATACACACTGTGCTGCTCTCTGTGCTAGTGAAGGGTTAATACACACTGTGCTGCTCTCTGTGCTAGTGAAGGGTTAATACACACTGTGCTACTCTTTGTGCTACTGAAGGGTTAATACACACTGTGCAGCTCTCTGTGTTAGTGAAGGGTTAATACACACTGTGCTGCACTCTGTTCTAGTGAAGGGTTAATACACACTGTGCAGCTCTCTGTGCTAGTGAAGGGTTAATACAAAGTGCAGCTCTCTGTGTTAGTGAAAGTGCTAATATATAGTGTGTAGCTTTATGTATTTAGTGTAGCTGTAATGCACTAGTAGAGGATATGACAGTGACAATGTGCTCAGTGCTAGTGAAAGTGCTAATATATATTGTGTAGCTTTATGTATATAGTGTAGCTGTAATGCACTAGTAGAGGATATGACAGTGACAATGGGCTCAGTGCTAGTGAAAGTGCTAATATATATTGTGTAGCTTTATGTATATAGTGTAGCTGTAATGCACTAGTAGAGGATATGACAGTGACAATGTGCTCAGTGCTAGTGAAAGTACTAATATATATTGTGTAGCTTTATGTATATAGTGTAGCTGTAATGCACTAGTAGAGGATATGACAGTGACAATGTGCTCAGTGCTAGTGAAAGTGCTAATATATATAGTGTAGCTTTATGTATATAGTGTAGCTTTATGTATATAGTGTAGCTTTATGTATATAGTGTAACTGTAATGCACTAGTAGAGGATATGACAGTGACAATGGGCTCAGTGCTAGTGAAAGTGCTAATATATATTGTGTAGCTTCATGTATATAGTGTAGCTGTAATGCACTAGTAGAGGATATGACAGTGACAATGGGCTCAGTGCTAGTGAAAGTGCTAATATATATTGTGTAGCTTTATGTATATAGTGTAACTGTAATGCACTAGTAGAGGATATGACAGTGACAATGGGCTCAGTGCTAGTGAAAGTGCTAATATATATTGTGTAGCTTTATGTATATAGTGCAGCTGTAATGTACTAGTAGAGGATATGACAGTGACAATGTGCTCAGTGCTAGTGAAAGTGCTAATATATATAGTGTAGCTTTATGTATATAGTGTAGCTTTATGTATATAGTGTAGCTTTATGTATATAGTGTAACTGTAATGCACTAGTAGAGGATATGACAGTGACAATGGGCTCAGTGCTAGTGAAAGTGCTAATATATATAGTGTAGCTTTATGTATATAGTGTAGCTGTAATGCACTAGTAGAGGATATGACAGTGACAATGTGCTCAGTGCTAGTGAAAGTGCTAATATATATTGTGTAGCTTTATGTATATAGTGTAGCTGTAATGCACTAGTAGAGGATATGACAGTGACAATGGGCTCAGTGCTAGTGAAAGTGCTAATATATATTGTGTAGCTTTATGTATATAGTGTAGCTGTAATGCACTAGTAGAGGATATGACAGTGACAAAGTGCTCAGTGCTAGTGAAAGTGCTAATATATATTGTGTAGCTTTATGTATATAGTGTAGCTGTAATGCACTAGTAGAGGATATGACAGTGACAATGGGCTCAGTTACTAATTCTATTAATTTGCAGCATTTCAACAATGTTAAAAAGTATCCAATTTGTCTTTGAAGTGGTTGCATATTTTCTTTTGTCTGATTGGCTGCTGCTTAACATGTGACTTCTCTGCATGTATTCTCGGAGATGTAGTTCAGTACTTAACTGAGCTTTGTTCTCCTCCCATTTACTTCCTGTGCAGCTGCTGCTGGGTGAGTGAGTCAGACTGTGTGTATTGTGTGATAAAACCTTTTAGTCACTTTCTGGTCTTCTTAAGTAGTTTATAATTGTTATAAATCTTGTTCTTTAATGCATTTTATTCATCTGCTTGTGCCAGGCAATGGGATACTAAGTGCTGTTCAACTCCTTGTGCCAGTGAAGGGTTTAATACACACTGTGCAGATCTCTCTGCTAGTTAAGGGTTAAAACAAACTGTGCTGCTCTCTGTGCCAGTGAAGGGTTAATACACACTGTGCTGCTCTCTCTGCCAGTGAAGGGTTAAACAGCTCTTTTACCTAAAAAAAATAAAAATATTTTTTTTTAACAATTACCCCATAACCGTAAACCCCCCACCCAACCAACCCCCCAAAATAAAAAAACCTAAGTCTGAAAAAAACCCTAAACATTTGAGTATTATGGCCGTTTAAAGGACAGTAAAGTTCATTTTAAACTTTCATGATTCAGATAGGACAGCAATTTTAAACAACTTTCAAATTTACTTTTATCATCAAATCTGCCTTGTTCTCTTGGTATTCTTTGTTGAAAGGTAAACCTAGATAGGCACATATGCTAATTTCTTGCTTCTTATATTTTATCTATTAGTGCATTTGTATAGCTTTTAACAGCAAGACACTGCTAGTTCATGTGTGCTATATAGATAACGTGCTCACTCCTGTGGCAACAAATGCAAGAAGCATAACAGGTAAAATGGGGGAGCTGGAGCTCTTAGTTGCAGAAGAGGACTCTGATGTTATCAGTATAACTGAAACTTGGTGGGATGATTCACATGACTGGGCAGTTAACTTAGAGGGGTATACTTTATTTAGGAGGCACAGAAATAATAAAAGGGGTGGAGGAATCTGCATGTATATTAAACCTAACCTTAAAATTGCAATAAGGGAAGATATTTCTGATACAGGTGACAATGTAGAGACCTTGTGGGTGGAAATAAAGTGTGTGGGGGGGATCCTAAAAAAAATATTACTAGGAACATGCTACAAGCCTCCCAACATTAGTAACCTGGATGAAACTCAACTACTAATACACATAGGTAAGGCTGCTAATAACAGTGCTGTAATTATGAGAGATTTTAACTACCCTGATATAAACTGGGCCAATGAAACTAGTAATTCAGCTAAGGGGGATAGATTTATAAATGTTCTCAGGGATAACTTCTTGTCACAATTAATAGAGGAGCCAACTAGGAGTAACGGTATATTGGATTTAGTGCTATCAAACAATACAGATATAATATCAAACATAGAAGTCAAAGAACATTTGGGTAACAGTGATCATAACATGGTCACATTTGAAATCTCTTTTCATAAGCAGTGTCTTAAAGGTTTAACCAAGACTTTTAATATTAAGAAAGCAAAATTCAACGATTTAAGGAAATCGTTAAATAACATAAATTGGGACAAAGTATTCTCTTATAAAAATACAGAGGATAAATGGATAACATTTAAATAAATAAATATACATATCAACAAATACCATATGGTTATAAAAAAAAAATTCAAGCCAATGTGGCTGAATATAAATGTGTTAAGAGAAATTAGGAAAAAACGTAGGGCATTTAAATTATTCAAAGAAAATGGTACAGACTCCAAATTCCATATTTATAAGGAATGTAACAAAGCATGCAAAAAAGCCATCAAATTAGCCAAAATTTAAAATGAAAAAATAATTGCAAAGGATTCTAAATCTAACCCTAAAAGGTTCTTTAAGTACATAAATAGCAAAAAATCTAAGAAAGACAATATAGGTACATTAAAATGCGGAGAGGGTAGCATGATTAACAGTGACATTGAGAAGGCTGAGATACTACACCAGTTCTTTTTCTTCAGTATACACAAAAGAATGCTTTATTTTCAAGCAACGCGTTCTTTTTTCTTTTAAACGTTTGGAAGTTGTCCTCTTGCTTTTATTATTCCACTGACCTCAGCGGGAAACAGAGAGTGCCCACAGCCTTTCTGGGATATGCGTAGTGCTGATATCCAGTTGCCAAATACTTTGTGGATTTCATGACCAGTGTACTAACCACTGTTGAGTGCTAGCCTGCCTGCTGGCACCGGTCACAGCACGGTGCCTCCGATTCGAGTAAGCTCATTTACCATATAGGTTTACAGACCCACTTGGGATACACTACACTATGAGGCGCCCTCTTTTTGCTTTATCATCTCTGTAAAATACAAGTTTGTCAAAATAACTGAAATAAGGGGGCAATCTGCAGAGGCTTAGCCCCCAAGGCAGAACATACAGTGATCTGAGATGTCATCGCAGAAAATGCAGCAGGTCTGCAGAAAGAACAGGACACTTGCAGGAACTGTTCATTTAACATTTTAATCGCTGCTCCACATTAGGCTGTTCTCTTCAAATAGAGCTGTTCTCTGGCTGCACTGTGTAAGTGTTCCTTACCACAGTTCATACAGAGCAAAGTGCTGTTTGAAGTGAACAGTCAAATATTCAGTAGCGCTGCCAAGCAGTAGGGCATTAATTGACTGTCTCTCAGAGATTGTTTCAAGCCCGTCCCCTAGCCTTTCACAGTTTGCAAAGCTGTTTTTTTTTCTGAATGTAAGACGTTCGTATGAGCAATGCACCTAATTTGCAATGCAATTTTCAACTAATGCACTAGATTATAAAACTTTAAATATTGCTTTATTCTCCAGTTAACTAACACATTACAATTTAACTGGTGCTTTAGTGTAACTGCCTAATTTAAAATTGAATTTTATTTAAAAAAATGACCTGCAGAAATTTTTCACAAAAAAAAATCTCATCGCAGAAAATGGAAAAAAAGTTCTGCCTCTGGGTGCTTAGCTACAAGGTAATCACCGAGGTAAAAAGTGTATTAATATAACTGAGATAAGGGGCAGTCTGCAGAGGCTTAGATACAAGGTAATCACAGAGGTAAAAAATATATTAATATAACTGAGATAAGGAGCAGTCTGCAGAGGCTTAGATACAAGGTAATCACAGAGGTAAAAAATATATTAATATAACTGAGATAAGGGGCAGTCTGCAGAGGCTTAGATACAAGGTAATCACAGAGGTAAAAAGTATATTAATATAACTGAGATAAGGGGCAGTCTGCAGAGGTTTAGATACAAGGTAATCACAGAGGTAAAAAGTATATTAATATAACTGAGATAAGGGGCAGTCTGCAGAGACTTAGATACAAGGTAATCACAGAGGTAAAAAGTATATTAATATAACCGTGTTGGTTATGCAAAACTGGGGAATGTGTAATAAAGGGATCTATTATCTTTTAAACAATAAAAATTCTGTAGTAGACTGTCCCTTTAAGCATAGACAAATGTGTTACTATATTGTGTTTACAGCAGCATTCAGCCTGTTGTCTAGTGCCCTGTATATTGTGCAGATTTACACCTTCCCTTTTTTAGTTTAAATGACAGAAGATTTACCTATCAAAACTATATATTTATTTTTAGTAGACAATCCAAAGTATTGATCTAGGCCCATTTTGGTATATTTCATGCCACCATTTCACCACCAAATGTGATTCAATAAAATAAAAATAAAAAAGATCATTAACTTTTTCACAAACTTTGGGATTCTCACTGAAATTATTTACATACAGCTTGGGCAATCATGGCCCAAATGTTGTAAAAGCTTCTCTGGGATCCCCTTTGTTCAGACATAGTGGCTTTGATATTGCTTTTTGGTAATTAGAAGGCCACCGATTGCAGCTGCGCATCACACTTTTATTATTCCCAGCAGTGAATGGGTTAATCAGGTAGCGTGTGAGGTTAACTTTAGCTTTAGTGTAGCGATTACCCTCCCACCTGACACTTCCCACCCCCTGATCCCTCCATGGACACTCTCAAACAGCTCTCTTCACTGCCCCATCCCCTACTGGTCACTCCCATCTACGGTACTGGCAGACATTCTACTAGTATGCAGTTTTAGACCTTTTTTTATTATTATTATTTTTTATTATTATTTTCCATAATGTATGATTACCCATTTACCTTCCCACCTCCCTGATCCCTCCCAAAAAGCTCTCTAACCCTACCCCCTCTAACTAGTTTCCGCCATCTTAGGAACTGGCAGCTGTCTGCTAGTAGACTGTTTTCTATAATTTTTTTTAATTAATAAAAAAAAAACTATAAACAGGAGTCGGGGTGTAGTCATGCAGGAACATGGCTGCACAGTAAAACCAGCTCTGTAGCCTTTCTCCCCTTAATGGCCTCTAAGTTACTAGTACACTGACCTGAGATGGATACCAACACTATATTCCTGCACCCGAACACCAGCAGCTCTTCCCTGAGCGTAAAGAACTCCGCTGGGACAACCAAACACTTTAAGACCAGGGGACTACAACCCCCATTCCTGTGCCATCTTGACAGCAGGACCCGATCCAGATACGCAGCATGATATAAACTGCAGGTACAAACTAAACTCCCTACACGGAGACAGCCACCTAGAAGGCCATACAGAACATGGTCAAATCAGCTTGTGATATACTGCTCTAGAGCAAAATACCTCCTACACCTCCATTGACAGGGAACACAACTATGCACTTACAAAAAGGGTTATCAGCACTGTTAGAGGCCGCAATTCTCCCGGAGACTATTACATTTTAGGGCAATAAAACTGCACTCAAAGATTTTTAAGCCCATAATCAGGCTGCCTTGTTATAACGAGACCTATGTACAATATATATCTAAAGGTCCTGTTAACAAACTCACTACAAATGCCCCATTTGTTTTATTCAGCCAACTGCCAAATCATACTTGGGGACTTTACTAAACTTAAAGGAGTCAGATAAATGCTGATTATAAATACACTTATTATAGCAAGGTTTTAACAGGGTGCAAACAGACATTCAACCATTTACACACAAAGGCGAATTCTTATTATACAGCACACCCCCTTCACCAGCTATATCCAGACACTGGAATTTCCCACAACCCTCACCACTAGCTCATGGCAACAAGAAGCTCATCCAGGTCTGGCAAAATCTAACTAGCTCGAACCTTGCCTCGGTCAGCTCCTTCTTTGGACCAAAGGAGAAAGCAACAACCTACAAACCAAGTCCACATAAACAAGCAGAAACGATGGAGTCAAAAATGCCAGCAAATGCTCCCAGAAGACCAGCTGTCACAGATTCAACAAACTATAGCATCTCTTCCATCAAAAAGTGATATAGCTGATCTGAAATAATTTATTAAAAATTAAATCTCTTCCCGGAGAAAAGGTATAAGCGATATGAATTCAAGAATTGAATACCTCTAAGAGGGACAGGAAAGCTTGGAAACCATGTTTAGTGATAATATGCAACACCTGAATTGTCAAGACTCCATTATTCAATCCTTACAGATGAATGTTGAAGATCTAGCCAACCACAGCCGTCACAGTAACTTGCGGATACACAGCATTCCAGAAGAAATTACCCAGGATACCCTATTGGGATACTTGCTGCAACTTTTCAAGCAGCTGGATCCCTCATTAGAACTGTCTGAGACCTCAATAGAATGGGCTCATCAAGCCCTTAGGCCGAAACCCACAAACCTGCCCAGGGACGTCATTATGAAATTTGTTAATTTCCAACAGAAAGAAGCCATCTGGAGACAGGCAAGAAGTCATTTAACAATTTCACACCAGGGACATAGCCTGCAGATATACCAGGACCTCTGCCCTGCAACTATTTAAAGAAGACGTTCCCTCCATTTTATCACATCCATCCTACAGGAATAAAATAAAATACCACTGGGACTTCCTCTTTAGCTTAATGGTGCACAAAGATGACAAAACTATCATTTACAAAGACCAGGAAGACCTGGACACCTTATCCAAAACCTCAATATTACGTTTGCAGCTCCTTCAACACAAGAAACAAACAAAAACAACAACCTACAAGACCGCTTGCCCAATTCCAAAGACGAATGTGGTCTAAAGTACCCAGGAGACGTGCTAAGGACTCTGCACCCACATGAATGCCCACTACCTATGCTGGAGATGGTCTCCTTGCCATGAAGATAATCCCTTGGGACCCACAGGTCGTATAAGAACTTTTTAAGTTACCCTGTTGCATTATGTTATGTGTTAGATTTTACTTGGGTTAATTGACAACGCCTTTCGCAGCTCTGAGGCCTTCAACAGAAAGAGACTATTGGTGAGATAAAATTGACTCTCGTGACTAGAAAGTGTGGCCGAAAACTACTCCCATAATACTACGTGATACCCTAATGTTCTCAATAGAAATGTTCATATGTTAGTTGTTCAAGATCGTAGTTTAAGATGTTTAGTGTATGATCTTACTGTCATTGGATATCAGTTACTAAGCTCCTGGAGGGGCTTTGGGAAAATCCAATACACTGGAAGATATGTGTTATTTGCTAAAAGTTAGGTCACTATACTCTGTATTGGGTGATTACGCTACCCATGACTTTAGTTAGTTACGTTATTCTAGTACAATGTTAATCAATTGTATGCAATACAATTAGGTCATTGAGGGGGAAATGCTTCTTCATTAGAGTTTATATTTCTTTCTTTTTTTTAAATATGGTATTGTTTAAAATGTTTGTTTTATATTTCTCTTCTCTCTTACTGTACTTTCCTGCTGCCAAAACTGATAACTGACAACACTCCATGGTGCAAACACCACTACATAGTTAACACTATAACCTACTCTTTTAACAAATGCCCTACTAGTGATATGTCAAGCCTACATGGCTAAACACCCTCACAGAAAACGACCCCCAAACTCATTAAAGATTCAATCCATTAATGCAAAGGGACTAAACATTCCTGCAAAACGAACACAGGCACTTAGAGACTTTAATAGAAACAAATCAGACTTAGTATTTATTCAAGTATCGCACTTCCGCAAGGGAAGAGAACCACTCACATTTAATCATAAGTTTGGTACTTGTTATTACACCTCTCACTCAAAATCCAAGAAACACGGGGTGGGAATTTTGCTAAAGAAAAACATCCCATTTAAATAGATTCAAATTTTAAGGGATAAAGCAGACAGATATATAATATTGGAGGGACTGCTCTATGGCCGTCCGGTAACACTAGTTTCTATCTACACTCCTAACACCTTTATAAAAACGGTAACCAACCTCATATTAGAACACCAAAATGGTATCTTAATAATCTGTGGGGACCTAAATACGCTGTTAAACCCAATACTAGACTGTTCCTCCACACACTCTTCAGTACCCCAATCACAACTAACCCGCATACTCAACTAATTGAAAACACTTACAGTACAAGTCCTTTGGAGGTTACACCACCCAGAAAAAGAAGACTACACATTTTACTCATACCCACACAAACAATATTCCAGAATCGATTATATTTTTACTGATGTCACTGGCCTCTCTCTTTTTACCGCTGCCCATATTACCCCCATAACGTGGTCAGACCATGCGTCTGTCATCGGTACTCTTTTATGGCCCTCTAAACCCATACATACTACATATGGAAAATGGATGAACATATCCTGGCAGACCCCATTATAACCCAACAACTTTCCAAATCCTTAATGGAATACTTTAATCACAATGATATAGATGGGATGCCCCCTATAACTCTGTGGGAAGCTCACAAATGCGTGATAAGAGGCAAACTTATGGCTATCAAAGCATCTATCACTAAACAAAGATGCGCATCCCTTGCAACATTACTCGCTAACATAGAAAAACTAGAAATTCACTATAAAAGAAATCCTTCTGAACATACCCTCTTACTCACTATTCAGGAGGAAAGAGAAAAACTAACAACCCACCTCAACAAAGAACATAAATGCCAGGCGCTACACCTTCAACAAATGAACGCCAAAACAAAGCAGGTAGACACTTGGCAAGATACTCAAAACTAAAACAGAAAAATTACATCCTACACATTAAAGACAATGATAAAATTCACCGATCCACACAATCCATTACTAACACATTTAGGAAATATTTTCAAGATCTATATAACTTACATTCTAAATTGGATCACAGATCATACCCACAAGAAACTAAAGTGAATAACATAAATGTATACCTAGCATCCCTCAACCTACCACATCTCACCACTAACAAACAATCTCAACTAGAAGACCCTATAACACCAGAAGAAATCCAATTAGTGATTAAGGATCTCCCAGCAGGTAAGTCACCTGGCCCTGATGGCTTCAGTAACCGATATTATAAGATATTTCAGGAAGATCTAATTCCCCATATCACCAAATACTTTAACCATATTGACGAAGCAAAACTGTTTTCTCATAGATCCCTCGAAGCCCACATCATTCTTCTCCCTAAACCCAAAAAATCTTTAGACCCCCCATCACACTACCATCCTATTTCATTAATAAACTCAGACGTAAAAATTTACGCAAAAATACTATCCAACAGATTAAATCTTGTACTCCTGGATCTGATTAATCGGGACCAGGTGGGATTTGTCCCCACGAGGGAGGCAAAGGAAAACGCGGTCAGGGCCCTTTATTTAATCCAAGATAAAGAGATCCCTGGAATTAAACTATCAATAGACGCAGAAAAGGCCTTTGACCATGTTGGCTGGGACTTTCTAAAAGCCACTTTACATTCCATGGGTCTTGAGCCCAAGATACTTACTAGAATATTTTCTCTGTACTCCCACCCTAATGCAAAATTGTTTATCAATGGTACACTGTCAGCCCGTTCACCATAAATAATGGTACACGACAAGTGTGCCCTCTTTCCCCCCTTTTATTTGCCTGCTTTATAGAAACATTAGCCACTAAAATTAGACAAAACTCCATTATTAGCGGAATACAGCTAGGTACCCAAACATACACAATATTGTTATTCACAGATGACAATTTATTCTCCATTACAAAACCCGAAACCTCCATACCTTCTTTACTACAAGAATTTAACGAGTTTAAACAGTTGTCAATTTTTTGTCAATCTCTCTAAAACTGAGGTATTAAATAGTAATCTAGATGCACAAACCCTGGCTAGAACTAAAAAACTAATGCCATTTACCTTGCATTCCCACTTCCTACATTACCTAGGAATAGAACTAACCACTTCTATAGAAAATACTTTTGAAACATAACTACCTCCCCATGCAAAAAACTATCATAAGAGACCTATCCTTGTGGCTATCCAATAGGATCTCATGGCTTGGTAAAATAAATGTTTTGAAGATGAACATTTTCCCTAGGCTCTTGTACATATTGCACGTACTACCAATCCCAATCCTTAAGAACTATATCCCTGCCCTTCCGAAAGCTTTTAGTGACTATGTATGGTGAAGGCGTCAACCAAGGATAAACCAAAGAATTATGTAAACCTCTAAACTCCAAGGTGGTGTCGGTATACCTAATATAGCGAAGTTACCACCAAGCTATATTTTTGCAGAGGATTGTTGGTGTATACACTTCAATTATAAAAGATGGGTTCAACTGGAACACATTATATCAGACACACCACACTTGAGAAGGCTTTGCTGGAATCTTGAACAATCAATGTCTAAACCCAGTCTAGGCTCTCCACTAATAGCAGAAACATACAAAGTTTGGGAAAATATAACCACAACACACTCATACATCTCCTCTAGACCCTCTCCTTTAACTTCCATCATTGACAATGGTCAATTCACCTTGGGGACACAACCACTAGATGGAGTACCAGATTCCTTTTATAGAGATATTCCAATACACGTCATTATATCAAACAAAAAAAATGTATAACAGACATGATTGACAAAGGTTACATCCTTTTTTGTAACTGGTTTCAATACATTCGTGTTCATCATTTTGTAACGCAACATAAACAATCTAGGAATATGGTGCGGCCCCTGACTAACTTCGAACACTTATGCCCCACCATTATCTCACACCCTTTTAACAATATATAAAATACTGACACAAACTCCCCGGGCTACATACCTACATTCCTTGAAAGATGGGAAGAAGAACTAGGCATGGTGATATTACCTCAAACTAGTACATCCATTTTCCAAAACATCACGAAAACGTCAATCTCCCTTTCTATGCAGGAAATTAATCTGAAGCTCCTACATGGCACCTCTCTCTAGTTAAACTGCACCGCCTATACCATAATAAATCCAATCGTTGCTGGAGATGTGGTCATGGGCATGGTAATCTAGCCCATATGTGATGGTGGTGCAATACGATCCAGAATTTCTGGAGAACCATAATAGGGGAAATGGAAATCATTTTAGACATACAACTCCCCCTAGACCCAACGATCTTGCTGTTGAGCAGACTTCCCAAAATTAAACTTAAACAGTATCTCAAACTATTTTATATTATGTCCAACAGTGCCAGACATCTCTTAGCCAGAAACTGGAAAACCAAAGAAGCCCCTCTTCAATTATGTGGAAACAAAGAGTATCAGAATTACTTGATATAGAGGAATATTGTTACATTAAATATGCTAAAATGGATATATATGCCGAAATGACTACTCTATTGGGTCAATATCTCAAGAAACAATAGTTCCCATGTAACAAGGCCAAAGGGGTAAAAAAGGGATGACAACATAAAATGTATTGATTTATGTAGGTAAAACCAGTTATATGTTTTAAATTAAAGGGATAGTAAACATCAAAAATATTATTGTTTAAAAAGATAGATATCCCTTTTATTTACTATTCCCCATTTTTGCATAATTAACACTGTTACAGAAATATACTTTTTACCTCTGTAATTACATTGTATCTAAGCTTCTACTAACTGCCTCCTTATCTGAGATCTTTTGACTGACATGCATTTTAGGCAATTAGTACTGACTCTTAAATAACTTCACGTGCGTGAGCACAATGTTATCTATATGAAACACATGAACTAACACCCTCTAGTTGTGAAAAACTGTCAAATGCATTTAGATGAGAGGCGGCCTTCAAGGGCCTAGAAATTAGCATATGAGACTACCTAGGTTTAGCTTTCAACTAAGAATAACTAGAGAACAACGCAAATTTGATGATAAAAGTAAATTAGAAAGTTGTTTAAAATTACATGCCCTATCATGAAAGATTTGGACTTTAATATCCCTTTAAGGGGCAATTATAACCCACACACTGTTAACTGTACTAAATGCTTGTGCTGAATCAATAGCACATATGTAATAAACTAAACAGCTGATGTGTATTACATCAATTGTTATGTGTGCCTTTAATTATACCATGCATACAGTTAATCAGAACCATTATTTATTATCCCTCTAAACCATTTATTATACTTTTTACAGACACGACCAGAGCACTGAGAGATATAAGCGCTGCAGAAAATGTTGCTGCACTACAAATAACTGATAATAATATCAGGTATTGATGTAACTGGAGTGAATAAAGGAACCTTCTTCCTGAGCACAGGCATTGGAGCCTGTTATCAGCATGAACTCATTTGTGTTAGGTGAGTAAAATAGATTTTATACTGACTTTAATTACTAGGGAAATAGAATAGATCACTCATTAAACAAATATAAACTATTATATTTATATCTGCATCTTTTGAGAACATTTGTGTCAGTGACTGTTATAAAGAAGGAGCAACTCCCATTGGGATAAAAGGGTAAAAAATTCAACTCCCCCTCTGTCTTTTTAGACAGACCATGTCTAACTGCCTAACCTCACCCCCAGACTTCTGTACATCTGCAACTCCAACTTCCCCTGCCCTGACCTTGCTCATGGAACACCCATAACTACACTTAAATGACTACCTTGTTCCCAGTGAGTGTTCCCCATCCCATAACCACCCCTGATTTGTGTGCTTAATTTTGCAGTAAATATTATTAAACAAAGTTTTTGGCTGTTTATATAAATTAAACAACCACAGCTGAAAGCTTAAAAGTATTGTAAAATCACTGCTTCTTACCCTCTCAAAACATCTCAAACTGATTATTAGTCTGTGATAATTAAGACATCATATTCTCACCCAACTTGTTGAGCATGAGCTGTGCAGGACTGTATGTGCAGTTGCTTGTGCAATGTTAAATGAGGATGGTGGATGCCACCTCTCTTGACCAAAATAGAGATGTACTTGTTCCCTGGCTGAGAAAATTATGCAACATTCTTTGTCGTCATTCTTTAATTTGTGATTTACACGTAAGTAAATTTAAAAATAAACACAAAACAGAAGACATTTTGTTGCGTATAAAAGAATAATATGATTTTTTTATTAAGATGAATTATATTATAAAGAATATATATTTGTCTTTATTTAATTTCTTTTTATGTAGACAAACATGTGAACAGTTCATCTGCAGTCTTCACTACAGGAAGCATCAGAAGGATACCACAGACTCCAACATTTTTAGACACTAATGACTATTCACAAACCTTGGGGAAATCACAGCAGATATTTAAAGATGATGATGAATTGTCAGGAACTGGGCAGCAATCATTATGTGCAGAGAGTAATTTAGTCATCAAACAAGAGGACAAGATTTATGCCTTGTCTAGTGAAATGATTATCCCAGAGGATAAACCACAAACATTTACCAAGCTTTCAAAAAAATTTAAAGAAGAGAAAAGTCTACAGTCTAACCAAATGATTCATACAAAGGAGAAACCTTTCAAATGTACAGAATGTGAGAAAAGCTTTAGATGGAAGTCTCGTCTCCTAGAACACCACAAAATTCACACATGTGAGAAGCCAAACACATATCCTGAGTGTGGAAAAAGTTTTACACAAATGACAAAACTTATAGCTCATAAAAGGACCCACACAGGGGAGAAACCATTCAGCAGTGAAAAAAGATTTACAGAAAAGAGTAGTCTGAAAAAACATGAAAAGAATCACACAGAAGAAAAGCCTTTCACATGTAGAAAAAGTTTCACACATATGAGTTATCTAAAAAATTATGAAAGGATTCACACAGCAGAAAAGCCTTTCACATGTACAGAGTGTGGAAATAGTTTTGCACAAAAGAGTGATCTGAAAAATCATGAAAGGATTCACACAGGAGAAAAACCTTTCACATGTACAGAGTGTGGAAAAAGTTTTACTGAAAAGCGTGATCTGAAAAAGCATGAAAGGATTCACACAGGAGAAATGCCTTTCACATGTACAGAGTGTGGAAAAAGTTTTACATATATGAGTAATTTGAAAACTCATGAAAGGAGTCACACAGGAGAAAAGCCTTTCACATGTACAGAGTGTGGAAAAAGTTTTAGATATATGAGTAATTTGAAAACTCATGAAAGGAGTCACACAGGAGAAAAGCCTTTCACATGTACAGAGTGTGGAAAAAGTTTTACATATATGCGTAATTTGAAAACTCATGAAAGGAGTCACACAGGAGAAAAGCCTTTCACATGTACAGAGTGTGGAAACAGTTTTACACAAAAGAGTGATCTGAAATCTCATGAAAGGATTCACACAGGAGAAAAGCCTTTCACATGTACAGAGTGTGGAAAAAGTTTTACACATATAAAAAGTCTGAAAAATCATAAAATGATTCACACAGGAGAAAAGCCTTTCACATGTACAGAGTGTGGAAAAGGTTTTATATATATGAGTAATCTGAAAACTCATGAAAGGAGTCACACAGGAGAAAAGATGTTCACATGTACAGAGTGTGGAAAATGTTTTAAACAAATAACTAGTCTGAAATATCATGAAATGATTCACACAGGAGAAAAGCCTTTCACATGTACAAAGTGTGGGAAAAGTTTTACACGAATGGATCTTCTGAAATCTCATGAAAGGAGTCACACAGGAGAAAAGCCGTTCACATGTACAGAGTGTGGAAAATGTTTTAAACAAATAAGTAGTCTGAAATATCATGAAATGATTCACACAGGAGAAAAGCCTTTCACATGTACAGAGTGTGGAAAATGTTTTAGATATAAGGGTAAACTGAGAAAACATGAAAGTATTCACAAGGGAAAAAACCTTTCACATGTTTAGAAAGTGGAAAAAAGATTTTTTATTTAAGTCGGGTATCACAAAACACCAAATATTTACACACAGATACATTTTATATACACAGTGTACAAACATTTTTACAATTATCCTAAAGAGGACAAACTCTCTAAATAGAAGCATCAAAAAGGATCCTATTGTAAATAATACTTTCTAAATCCCATTTATAAAAGCCCCAGATTAGAAGAGCTCTTTTGCTGTCCTTTGTTCCTCTATATATGTGCACCTCAGTTTCTCTTATATATGTGATAGAATCGAAACACCACACAGAAATATACAGATCTGTCCTCATACTGACAAGTTTACACAACCATTCACCACCAAAGCACCCCCTGTGTTTATTAATATTGTACAGGAAAAAATTATATTTTCCTTGTTTATTAATGTCAGTATATGGCAGGGTTATAATATAATATATTTAATAATTATCCTTTAAAATAAACCTCCAATAAAAATGCATATACAAAACAATAAAATTAATGTAAATTCTTAAATTTTTTATATTTTTTAAAATTTATAGACACATTGAAATATATTTGTAGAAAGCCAGACCTGAATCAAACTATACACATTTAAACTATTATAATATGCTATGCAACAATCACAAAAGTTACCTTATTTATTAACCTTATTCGCAGTTGAATTTAATTAAAATACCACAATGAGATACCAAGATATGAGCCACTAACTTTACCAGTGTTTAGTTAAACAATAGAACAATACACTTTGCCAGTCAATTTCTATGCTGTTATCTGAGATAAAATAAATTCTTTAGCAGCAATAAAGTAAGTATATATATATATATGATCTCAGTTTAAATAACTGATAATGTGTTTACTTATAAAACCAAAAGAATATTCTTGTGTGAGGGTTTAAAATCTTATACAGTTTAGTGATGTTGGGTTCAGTTTCCACTGACTGCAGTCACTATTTTTGAAAGCAGCGCTAATGTGCTGAGTCCTGGTGCTTAAAAACAATGTTTTATTGGTATGTTTAACCTCTTAAGGACATATAACGGAATTTTTCACAAATCAAAAGAGCAAAAAGATATATAATACATACATAAAACAATATTACTGAAGCAGATTTAATCTGGGTCTGGCTTACTGACTGAAACTAACTCATTGAAAGTATGTATCAGTCAGATGCCAGATCGTATATTTAACCAGAGTAAAAAATATTTTATAATCTGTATAAAAAATGTGCTTAGGAATTGATAAAAGTGTATGCAAATTTAATTAGATGTACCTATAAAAAAGCTTTAATTTAATGTATGTTTTAAAAAGAAAGCAAATAAGTAAATAATTGATTTTGGGGGATTTAGTAAAAACAAGTAACTACAGATTTAATTTTGTGGTAGTATTTGTAGTGCGCACTACGTTAAAAATAAAAACGATCGTAAAAAAATCTTTATCTAAAAAATTTCCGTGGAAAGTTTATGAAAATGTGCAATTGATGTTCATTGAATGCAATAATAACTTATCTTATCTTGATGGAATAGTCCAATCGTTGGTGTATAGTAGAAGAAGACAAAAAACACACCGGCGTTAGCGGTTTCAGAGAAACTGGAAGTGGATCCGTAGCAAGAATCGGAAGTGACGTCACTGATTCCTCCCGGTCTTACGCGTTTCGTGGGACCTATGCCCATTTCGTCAGATTAAGGATCCACTCCCATCCTGGCCCTCTATTTGTCTGAGAAAACCGGAAATGCCTCCATATTGTTTTTGAAAACATTATCTTATTTTATATTTAATTATTTTCAATGGTACCACTTTTTTGGGGGGTAATTTGCTAATGATATAGCATAGTTGTATGTGGTTTAAATAGAATGTAGGGTATTTTCAACCTTCCCTGTAAAAATAGATGAAATTTAATAAACTTCTTTAAAAATTAATTAAACTTATATGATTTATTTTATAATAGGTTTAGTAAAGTGTGGTTTTATTTAACACTCCATAGTCACACAAAAATCATTTAATATGTGTCTCAATTAATAATTCACAGATAATGCATGTATAATATAATTAATTAAACAATTAACGAATAATATTTGAAAAATATAATAGTTTGTAAAACTCAAATGTATCTAAATATATACACGTATGTTTTTACATGCATACATTATCTCTCAAAGGGTATTGTGGAGATGCATTTTGTTCATTATAATTAATTATAAAAAGGCTGCTAGATCTATGTCTCTATTCAAGCCATATGGTTCCCTAGTGTTTAAAAAATGGATCCAGTATTTCTCCCTTTTCCTTAATTGTAAAAATCTATCTTTACCCCAAGATTTAGGTATTTACTCGATTGCCTTGAAGGTGAATTTTTTTTTTTTTTTGTGGAATTCTTCAAAATGTCTACTTAGACCATATTCGGATGTTTCTCCTATGTTTTTTACATGTTCTAGGAGTCTGGTCTTGAGAATTCTCTTGGTTCTACCAATGTAGATTTTTTTTGCACGTGCATTCTATACTATAGACCACATTCTCCAACTTGCAATTCATATAAGATTGAATTGAAATTTGTTTGGTATCATTGTTGATGATCCATTTGTTTTCACTGGTTCGTTTGCAACATTTGCAATTTTTTCTTCCACACTTATAAAAACCTTTAACCAGTTGTTGACTTCCTTCAGTTTTTTTGGGGTTATTGGTTTTTAGTTTAGTTGGAGCTAAAATGTTTTTGAGATTTAGGTTCCTTTTATACGTAACCAAGGGTCTCTGTGATAAATTTTGCCCGAGGACTGGGTCTTTTCTTAGAATATTCCAGTGTTCATTCAGAATTTTTTCGATCTGTTTTGATGCATTATTATAAGTTGTGATAAATCTTGGTGTATCATCTGTGTTTGTAGATTGTAATTTCTTCTTATTCTTAGGTATGAATAGGGAACTTCTTTCTATGGTTTTTACTTTGTTCTATGCTTCCGATACGTCTTCTTCTTTAAAGCCTTTTTCTTTGAATTTTTCTTTTAGAATTGTTGAGGCTGCTTCAAAATCATCAGTTTCAGTGCAGTTCCTTTTGATCCTTTGAAATTGTCCAAAAGGAATATTTTTTTATCCATTTCGGATGATGGCCACTCTCTGCGTGTAGGTATCCATTTGTGTCTGTTTCTTTGGTGAACATTTTTGTGCTGATCTTCTCCCCTTTGTTGAAGAGGGTGATATCTAGGAAATGTATTTGGTTTTTATCCCATTCCTTAGTAAACTTCAGATTAAAATTATAATGATTTATCATTTCCACAAAATCGTTAAATGTATCTGAATCTCCTTTCCAGATTAATAAGACATTATCAATAAATCGGAACCAATGAATGATGTTTTCTGAGAAGCGGTTCTGTTGCCATATTGTCAGATCCTCAAGTTTGGGGCGAACTTAGTTCCCATGGCTGTTCCTGTTTTTTGAATATAGATTTTACCCTCAAATGAAAAGTAATTTCTGGAAAGAATAAATTCTATTGAATCACAGAGAAACTGAATTTGATTTTTGTTTAAATCATTTTTTAATACATATTCAATAGCTTCTATCCCCTTACTATGCGGGATAGAGGTATATAGAGCCGATGCATCTAGTGTAGCAAATGCATATTCTGCATCCCATTTTATTTCATCTAATTTAGTGAGTAGATGTGGAGTATCCCTGATGTGTGATCTGAGTGTCGGGACTAAAGACTGAAGAAAATGGTCAACATATTGTGATAAATTATTTGTAAGACTTCCAATGCCAGATATAATTGGCCTGCCTGGTGGATTGGTTGTGTCCTTGTGTATTTTGGGTAGGTGATAGAGAATGTAGATGTTTTGGGATTTTCAATTTTAAGAAATTTGTATTCCCCTTCCGAACATATTTGCCTTTTCATAGCTGTATTTAGAAGAAGATAATACTCTTGTAGGAACCTTTCTGTCGGATCTTGTTACAATATCTCGTATGTATCTGCATCTGAAAGGAGACGTACTGATTCTCCTATGTATGTCTGTCTGTCTGTCTTGAATGACTATTGATCCCCCTTTGTCTGCCTCTCTGAAGACAATTGTATTGTCCTCACTGACTAGATTTAGAGTTTTGCGGCCAAAGTGGTGCGTTAGCTACGCGTGTTTCCCCCCCCCCCCCGCACCTTTTAAATAACGCTGGTATTGAGAGTTCTCTGAAGGGCTGCGTTAGGCTCCAAAAAGGGAGCGTACAGGCATATTTACCGCCACTTCAACTCTCAATACCAGCGTTGCTTACGGTAGCGGCTAGCTGGAAAAACGTGCTAGTGCACGATATCCCCATAGGAAACAATGGGGCAGTTTGGGCTGAAAAAAAACCTAACACCTGCAAAAAAGCAGCGTTCAGCTCCTAACGCAGCCCCATTGTTTCCAATGGGGAAACAGTTTCTAAGTCTGCACCTAACACCCTAACATGTACCCCGAGTCTAAACACCCCTAACCTTTCACTTATTAACCCCTAATCTGCCGCCCCCGCTATCGCTGACACCTGCATTTTATTATTAACCCCTATTCTGCCGCTTCGGATACCGCCGCAACCTACATTATCCCTATGTACCCCTAATCTGCTGCCCCTAACATCGCCGACCCCTATATTATATTTATTAACCCCTCAACTGCCCCCCCAACGTTGCCGCTACTTTACCTACACTTATTAACCCCTAATCTGCCGACCGGACCTCGCCGCCACTATAATAAATGTATTAACCCCTAAACCGCCCCACTCCCGCCTTGCAAACCCTTTAATAAATAGTATTAACCCCTAATCTGCCCTCCCTAACATCGGCGACACCTAACTTCAAGTATTAACCCTTAATCTGCCTACCGGACCTCGCCGCTACTCTAATAAATGTATTAACCCCTAAAGCTAAGTCTAACCTTAACACCCCCCTAAGTTAAATATAATTTTTATCTAACGAAATAAATTAAATATTATTAACTAAAGTCTTCCTATTTAAAACTAAATACTTACCTGTAAAATAAACCGTTTTTTTAGGACTTTCTCTTCTATTTTTTTGAGTGGTCTTTTTGAAAGATTAAAAAGTTCTGTCTTTTGTTGTTGTTGGGGTGTTTTCTTCTAATTCGATATTGTTTTTTTTACTGCCAATGTGTTCTTTTTCTTCTGTTGTAGTCTTCCTCCTCTCTGTGTGTGTGTGTGTGTGTGTGTGTGTATATGTATGTGTATGTATGTGTGTATATGTATGTGTATGTATGTGTGTATATATATATATATATATATATATATATGTGTGTATGTATGTGTATATATATATATATATATATATATATATATATATATATATATATATATATATATATATATATATACATACACACAGTATGAAGCAGGTGCACTCTCACAAAGAGTTCTCCAGGTGCTAGAGTAGGATAAGGTATAGAGAACAGAAAACAGCACTCTCTGGGCTTAAATGTAAATAATCAATTTATTTGGTAACGTTTCGGGAATGCTCCCCTTCATCATCAGACCAACAATACACAAGTGAACCAAACATTTATACACACATAAGCCCCTCCCCCAGTGTAAAAAACCGCCAAACATTGTTGCCAAGGCAACCAACTTGCAACACATCTCCATAAACAATTAATTTCCATAAACAATTAATTTCAATATCGTTTTAGCCTCAATGAATAGATCCTCAGGTACAAATGGAAACATACAACACCTTAATGCCATAATAGAATGATCAGAACTAACCCCTGGAATGCTAAGATGTACGCCTCCCAAATATATATAACAAATTACACAATACACCAGTTATAATGTAACAGAGGGTAAAATCCGGATCTAAAGCCTGTATGTGCAAATACCAAAGTGTAGCAGATCATTGAATATAACTACATAGTAGCATAAACTTCTAACACTCAGTACAATTAAGCAGTCAGATATATTTATTAAAACATCCATGACATCCGTACTGCTGCAGGTCATACATAGATAACAGGCACTCTGCTGAATCAAGATGATTGTCAAAAACGGAATACCATCAAACATCAAGCTCTAACATTAATCACTACATGCAACCTATAATAGGACATAAGTGATGCGCAACCAGATTATGCATAGTGACAGTGTGATAGCTAGCATTTACCTACGCAATGTACAAGAAGAGGAGTATCACACATATGTTGTTAGCAAGGCCCCCGTTTGTGGCAAGTGTTGGCACTGTTATGTTAGTTATGCGCATGCGTATCTACCCATGCTGTCCCTCCCCCGGTCACTCCAGTAGGCTAACATGATACGTTGAGAAAGACAAGCCCCTATACAAATCGGAAAATCTGATGCGTATGAGCGTGTACTGTCCTAGTGCATGAGGGGACATAATAATGCTACCTAGACCTATAAGGCTTGTACACAACCAAAACCTACTCAAATGGGGATGCCAGAGATATAAGTTATACGGTAGACGGAGGTCCCGACACACAGTATAAAGCTGGACCGTGGGGTAGCATATACGATATACACAAGGGCCAAATACAGACGAAATATTAATTCATGACAGTATATAAAATGGCAAGGCCACTCAGGGATGCATATATAGATCCTCCAGTCAAAAAAGTACTTATAAGGCAATAAACCCTGAATAATCTATGTTTTATGTTGGGACAAAGTGTCAGTGTGGGGTACACTGAAACTGCATCAGTAATCTATTAAGGGCCCCATAGTGACATGTAGGCGGTCAGTAAAGGCTGTGTATTATGCACAACAGCGGGTGTAAAATGGGTAAAAAACAAATCTTGTTCATAGAGGCTCATATGATTGGTGGACAAGGGCACGCCCCTATAAATATCAATTAATTCCCAGAAAAAGAAAGAAGTACTGGAACTATACAGGGAGTGCAGAATTATTAGGCAAGTTGTATTTTTGAGGATTAATTTTATTATTGAACAAAAACCATGTTCTCAATGAACCCAAAAAACTCATTAACATCAAAGCTGAATATTTTTGGAAGTAGTTTTTAGTTTGTTTTTAGTTTTAGCTATTTTAGGGGGATATCTGTGTGTGCAGGTGACTATTACTGTGCATAATTATTAGGCAACTTAACAAAAAACAAATATATACCCATTTCAATTATTTATTTTTACCAGTGAAACCAATATAACATCTCAACATTCACAAATATACATTTCTGACATTCAAAAACAAAACAAAAACAAATCAGTGACCAATATAGCCACCTTTCTTTGCAAGGACACTCAAAAGCCTGCCATCCATGGATTCTGTCAGTGTTTTGATCTGTTCACCATCAACATTGCATGCAGCAGCAACCACAGCCTCCCAGACACTGTTCAGAGAGGTGTACTGTTTTCCCTCCTTGTAAATCTCACATTTGATGATGGACCACAGGTTCTCAATGGGGTTCAGATCAGGTGAACAAGGAGGCCATGTCATTAGATTTTCTTCTTTTATACCCTTTCTTGCCAGCCACGCTGTGGAGTACTTGGACGCGTGTGATGGAGCATTGTCCTGCATGAAAATCATGTTTTTCTTGAAGGATGCAGACTTCTTCCTGTACCACTGCTTGAAGAAGGTGTCTTCCAGAAACTGGCAGTAGGACTGGGAGTTGAGCTTGACTCCATCCTCAACCCGAAAAGGCCCCACAAGCTCATCTTTGATGATACCAGCCCAAACCAGTACTCCACCTCCACCTTGCTGGCGTCTGAGTCGGACTGGAGCTCTCTGCCCTTTACCAATCCAGCCACGGGCCCATCCATCTGGCCCATCAAGACTCACTCTCATTTCATCAGTCCATAAAACCTTAGAAAAATCAGTCTTGAGATATTTATTGGCCCAGTCTTGACGTTTCAGCTGGTGTGTCTTGTTCAGTGGTGGTCGTCTTTCAGCCTTTCTTACCTTGGCCATGTCTCTGAGTATTGCACACCTTGTGCTTTTGGGCACTCCAGTGATGTTGCAGCTCTGAAATATGGCCAAACTGGTGGCAAGTGGCATCTTGGCAGCTGCACGCTTGACTTTTCTCAGTTCATGGGCAGTTATTTTGCGCCTTGGTTTTTCCACACGCTTCTTGCGACCCTGTTGACTATTTTGAATGAAACGCTTGATTGTTCGATGATCACGCTTCAGAAGCTTTGCAATTTTAAGAGTGCTGCATCCCTCTGCAAGATATCTCACTATTTTTTACTTTTCTGAGCCTGTCAAGTCCTTCTTTTGACCCATTTTGCCAAAGGAAAGGAAGTTGCCTAATAATTATGCACACCTGATATAGGGTGTTGATGTCATTAGACCACACCCCTTCTCATTACAGAGATGCACATCACCTAATATGCTTAATTGGTAGTAGGCTTTCGAGCCTATACAGCTTGGAGTAAGACAACATGCATAAAGAGGATGATGTGGTCAAAATACTCATTTGCCTAATAATTCTGCACTCCCTGTATATGTATGTGTTTAGAGCCTACTCATTGTTTCTAGCCCAATGGCTGATATAGGATGATACAGGGATCACGTGACCTACGTACAGTAAAGCTGCACAATTAATGTGCAAATAGTATGCAGGAGAGTGTAAAATAGTAAGATATGGAACAAACCCCTTAATCCACAGTTGGAGTCCCATGTTCACCAATGCATGCCATCATGACATAAACATGCTATAGATCATATAATTCCCATAACAGAACAATATGTAATGTGGAAAGATCAACAAGAGTATGTGGGTCATAATTAGTACAGTAATACAAACATGGTATAGTAGTAATACAAACATGGTATAGTGTGGTTCCAATACAGACAGTCTTAAAGGCATCACCTCTCACTGGATCAAACAATCATAATCCAAGGGGCCCCAAACATAATATGGTAGATAGATAGAGTACAGTAGTCTGTAAGACAAGGGGGTACCCCAATATCCTCACAAGAAGCAATACCAATCAATCCCCATATTCAAACTTGTGGGGTGAACAGTGTCCAATTTGTATATACATTCGGCCTCTTTCTGAAGTAGTAGTGTGCCGCAATCTCCCCCCCGGGGTAGTGGGGGAACGTGGTCAATCAATATAAATCTGAGGTCTGCCACAGAGTGGCCTTTCTCCATGTAGTGTCTGGCCACCTGTTGGTCAATAGCAATGCGAATGGCACTTCTGTGGTTCGCCATCCTCTTCTTTATAGCGTCAGAGGTTTTGCCTATATAAAACAGGCCACAACTGCAGTTCAACATGTAGATCACAAATTTGGTTGTACAGGTGAGGTAGTACTTGATATTATAACTCACATTTGTGTGTGGGTGCCTGAACTGCCTGCATTGAAGCATGGCATTGCACGTAACGCAGCTAGGGCATTTGAACGATCCCTTCTTGGCAATGGGCATCACTTTACTGTAGCTGTTGATAGGGTCAGTCCTCATTAAGATGTCCTTCAATTTCCTTCCCCTCTTATATCCAATCCTGGGGGGTCCATACCCCTGATAGGGCAATGATGGATCTGATTCTACGATATCCCATTTCTCCTTCAGGGTTGCCCCCAATGTCCTGGTACTGGGAGTGTATGCCGTAATGAAGTTAATTCTTTTCTGGTAGTCTATACAAGAGAGTTTCGTATTCAGCTGAGTTCTGGCCTCCTTGATTATCTGGCCACTGTACCCTTGGTTGTTGAATCTGTCCTCCATTTCTTTCAGTTGGATGTCACGTTTGGTTTCTGATGTATTATTTCGGATCACCCTTAGCATTTGTGCCTTAGGAATGGCTTTAATAAGCGATCTTGGATGATAGCTGGAAGCGTGCAGAAGTGTATTACGATCCGTTTCTTTCTTAAATAGCGTTGTGCCTAGGCTTGTACCCTCCTTGTAGATTCTCAAGTCTAGGAAGTCCACTTCTGTGTAGCTTGAGACCTCCTTTAATTGGACCTGGCCTCCTGCTTTATTCAATGTGGCCACCCATTCACTGAATGTCTCTAATGTGCCTCGCCAGACTACGATGATGTCGTCAATATAGCGTTTGTAGAAATGTATCTGATTGTGTTCGTATACTTTAAAGATGTTTTCTTCCACATGCTCTATGAAGAGATTGACAAACGCAGGTGCCATATTCGAGCCCATTGCCGTGCCCATGAGCTGAAGGTAGAACCTCTTTTCGAACTTAAAGTAATTAAATTTTAAGCACAGGGCTAGGAGTTCAATAATGAAGCCAGTAGGGGGACCCACAAAGGGGCATTTCTCCAGGCACTTGGTGATTATTTTCATGCCCATTTCATGGGGGATGATGGTATAGAGACTTGCAACATCAATGCTGGCCAGCACATCACCAGGCCATATATCTGTCAATTTGGTTAGGTAAGTAATTAGTGCTGATGAGTCACGTAGGTATGAACGCATGTTCAGTACCAAAGGTTGTAGTATGGAATCAACAAAGGTTGCCAGGGGTTGAAGCAAAGACCCCTGGGCTGAGACGATTGGGCGTCCTGGTGGGTGTAACAGCTGTTTGTGAATTTTAGGTAGTGTGTATAATATTGGTCTGACAGGATAATCAGTAGTCAGCCAGTCTTTAATAGTAGGGTCGATCCAATTCATCTGTGCTGCATGATCATTCACGGAGTCAATTTGGGATTTGTAAGTAATTGTGGGGTCACAGGGCAGTGCTTTATAGGTAGAAGTGTCCGCCAGTTGTCTGTCAATCTCCCTCTTATAATCTGGATAATCCTGCAGTACCACAGCTCCACCGTTGTCCGCTGGGCGTACGACAATAGAGGTATCATTCCTCAGAGAGTGCACAGCTTCCCAATCACTAGATGTCATGTTGTTTCTAGTTCGAGTCTGGGTCTCTCTCACCCAGTCTTTGTTGGATGATTCGGGTGTAAGTTCTAATGCTAGGATTGGTGGTAGGTGGATCAAAAGAGCTGGGCTTCTTGAATGGGTGTCTATTTTCATCCATAGTTCTTCCTTGAAAGAAATTGCCCAATTTTAGTTGTCTCTGAAAGCGCATCGATGCTCAAATGTGCTAGGAGCACTCGTAGCAGTGATCAGATCCAAAGGAGTGGTGGTGGCTCCCTATTTGGACAATATTCTGGTGCAGGCTCCCTCCTTTTCTCAGGCAACCTCTCACACAGAGAGGTTACTGTTCTTCCTCCGGTCTCACGGGTGGAAAGTGAATATGGAAAAGAGCTCTCTACTACCAGCAACAAGATTAGCGTTTCTAGGCACTGTAATAGATTCAGTCATGATGAAGATCTTCCTGACAGAGACCAGAACAAACAAGCTCATGTTGTCTTGCCGATCCTTACAGGAGACCCCTTGTCCTTCTGTTGCCCAACGTATAGAGGTGATTAGTCTAATTGTGGCAGCCATGGACATCATTCCATATGCTCAGTTTCATTTGAGAGATTTGCAATTGTGCATGCTCAGCCAGTGGAACAGAGATTATACAGATCTATCCCCAAGGTTATCTCTAGACAAGAAGACAAGAGATTCTCTTCGATGGTGGTTGAGGTAGACAACCTGAACCAAGGCTCCTCCTTTCGGAGACCTTCTTGGGTGATAGTGACTATGGACGCCAGTATAGGGGGCTGGAGTGCAGTTTGGAACTCTCTCAAGGCTCAGGGTTTTGAGAGAGTTCCAACTTCCAATCAACATCTTTAAATTGAGAGCAATTTTCAACGTGCTGTTTGCTTGGCCTCAGTTGGCTTTAAGCCGGTTCATCAGAATCCAGTCGGACAACATAAGTGGCATACATCAACCATCAGGAGTGAAATCTGAGTTCTCTAGCTATGAGGGAAGTATATTGGATCATCCAGTGGGCAGAGGACCACTGTTGCTGCTTGTGGCCATTCATATCCCGGGAGTGGACAACTGGGAGGTGGATTTTCTAAGACAAACCTTCCATCCAGGGGAATGGGAACTTCATCTAGAGGTGTTCTCCAGGTTGGTGTCCAAATGGGGGATTCCAGAGTTGGATCTCTTGGCGTCTCGACAGAATGCCAAGCTTCCTAGGTACGGGTCCATATCCAGGGACCCTCAAGCCTGTCTGATTGATAGATGCATTGGTGGCTCATTGGAAATTCAGGATGGCCTATCTGTTTCCCCCCTTTGGCTCGTCTCTCTCGAGTAATTGCTTGTATAAGGCAGGAAAGGGCATCTGTGATTCTAATTGCTCCGGCTTGGCCTCAAAGAATTTTATATGCAGATCTAGTGGAGATGTTATCTCTACCTCCGTGGAGGCTTCTGCTGAGGAAGGATCTTCTTCATAAGGGACCTTTTCAACATCCAAAACTCATTTCTCTAAGACTGACTGCATGGAGATTGAACGGTTGATTCTATCTAAGCGTGGGTTTTCAGAGTCGGTAGTGGAGACTATGATCCAGGTTCATAAATCAGTTACCAGGAAAATTGACCACAAGATATGGAGGAAGTATCTTTTTGGTGTAAAGACAAAATTCTTGGAATTCTAACCTTATTCCAAGAATATCCTTTGTCTTTTCTCCAGGATTGTCTTGAGAAGGGGTTATCTGCTAGTACCTTGAAGGGTCAAATCTCATCCTTATCGGTTCTTTTACACAAACGTTTGGCAGACTTGCCAGAAGTTCAGTTCTTTTGTCAGGCTTTTGTTAGAATTAGGCCTGTGTTTAAGGCAGTTGCTCCTCCTTGGAGCCTTAATCTTGTTCTTAATGTTTTGCAGCACCGTCCGTTTGAGCCGATGCATTCTGTTGATATTAAGCTTCTATCTTGGAAGGTTTTGTTTCTATTAGCAATTTCCTCTGCTCGGAGGGTCTCTAAGCTTTCTGCATTGCAGTTTGATTCGCCTTATCTTATATTTTATGCAGATAAGGCTGTGCTTAGAACCAAGTTGGGGTTTCTTTCCAAGGTGGTCTCTAACAAGAATATCAATCAGGAAATCGTTGTTCCTTCTTTGTGCCTGAAGCCTTCTTCGGATAAAGAGTGGTTGCTTCATAATCTGGATGTAGTCCGTGCTCTTGAAATTTATTTGGAAGCGATTACGAATTTTCGTAAGTCTTCTGCTCTGTCATTTTTTCAGGAAAGAATAGAGGTCAGAAGGCAACTGCCTCTACACTTGCTTATTGGTTGTGAAGTGTGATTCAGTTGGCCTATGAATAGTCCATAGAGAATTTGGGTTCATTCCACCAGAGCTGTAGCCTCTTCTTGGGTTTTCATAAATTAAGCTTCTATGGAGCAGATTTGCAAGGCTGCAACTTGGACACCTTTGCCTTGGCTGAGGCAGCTTTTGGGACAAAGGTTCTTCAAGCGGTGGTGCCTTCTGTGTAGACATACAGGTGGCCTTCGGTTTATGATGGTTCAATTTGTGCCGTTTCAGAATAGCAATTGTTTTTTTGCAGTCATGCTATTGAAAAGCATTGAGAAGCAGTGCATTGATTAAAATAGCCAGTAGGTGGAGCTGTGCGCGTGTGTTGCAGCAAAGATATGCAACACAAGCAAGCTGAAATAAGTGTAACCAGACAAGAGCTATCGAGCAGCTTTCAAAGGAACAAGATCTTTCTGTCTATAAATCAGTACATACTGGAATGTATAGCATTGTTGCAGACCCGATGTTATCTAACATCCTAACAATGCAGAGAACTGTTTGCAGAAAAATGCAGGTAAAGTCTGTGTTGTGTTATTATTATTTATTAATATTTATTAATAATTATTATTATTATTAGGTTTATAATGCTGTTTAGCAAATGTTTTTGTTCATTAAACTTAGTTTAATTATATATTCTGTGTTGCGTGATTATTTTATTAGGTTTATAATGCTGTTTAGCATTTAAAGTCTTCATTTCAAAGCTTTAAAAATAATGTACTTATGACATTTATGAGAGGGGCCTGGAACCTAACTCCCTCACTTCCCATTGACTTACATTATAAACTGAGTTTAAATTTACAACAGTTTCTGTTTACAAACATTCCTTCTGGAACCTAACCCCGGCGTAAACCTGTACTGGTTTTTCTTTTCCTCCCTATCATCTGTGTCCTCTATCTTGGGTATTGGTTCCCAACAGTAATTACAGATCAACCCGTGGACTCGCCACATCTTGAAGAAATAAATGTATCAGGTCAGCATAAATTTAGTTTTTTAAACAGTAAACATTTTGGGTGTTTACTGTCCCTTTAAGGATCCTCACCAGTTCTACTATTTCCCTGGGGGAATTCTATAAAGCCACTTTTACCCTGAAAGTCTCACTAAGGGGCGTATACTGCAATTTTATATGGGGAGGAGATAAATACATTATAAACTGCAAAACTAAATGAATCATTTATAAATCATACAAAATAAATTATTGAAGCATTCACACACAAATACACAGGAAAAAATGTATTGTGCATCTATTGTATTTTATAAAAAACGTACAACTTGTATGTAAATTACACGGGAATGAATCGTATTAATCATAATTTAAGTACATGGGATCTGCCAAAATAAACACATCACAATTTGTACTTATAAGTACAAAATGCAAAGCGTAATTGCTGTGGTGTTTTGGAAAACGACCTGAGCATGGGCATTCCATGGGCGTGTAAGACATTTTATCTCAAATCCCAACGTAATGATCTAAACATTTCCGCCCTTCAGTTCTCACTGTTTTTCTTACAAGTGAAAAGGCGGCTCGGTTGTGACAAAATACTGAAAATACTTAATACACAAATAGATAGACACCTGAATATGAAACTATAGGTGACTGTAAGATGCGCATCTTAAACAAAAATAAAAGGGGCCCCAATGCTAATTAGTGACAAGAGACACATTACATAGGATTTTACTGGCTTTACAAAATAAAATCCATTGCAAATGAAATGTAAACGTCACAATAAGCTGGTTATCTTGTGCCACTAAAACCCAATAATGCACATGGGGACACTGTATCTCTGCACATGGGGACACTGTATCTCTGCGCATGGGGACACTGTATCTCTGCGCATGGGGACACTGTATCTCTGCGCATGGGGACACTGTATCTCTGCGCATGGGGACACTGTATCTCTGCGCATGGGGACACTGTATCTCTGCACATGGGGACACTTTATCTCTGCTATTCCAGTGCATAAAGAGATACTTTTCCTTTAGCTTTTATTGGCAGTTTTTACGTGTTTTTGTCTCTTCTGTGTCTGCGTTATTTTTTACTTTTCTATGATGTATTTTTTAATGTTACAATTCTTGTGCTCACAGTTCACTTTGTTAATAAACCACTGTTTTACAGTTTAAATTTCAAATCATGGGGGGGGTGGGGGCGGAGCAAGCTCTGGATCTGAACGGTCACATTTCAGCATAGCTCCGGCTATTTTATTTATATAAACATATTTTTGACCGTTCAACCCAGCTGAAAGGGTAAAATGTATACGACTGAGGACCAGTGAAACTTGCTAGCAAAGCACAGGGAATTTTTTGGCACAAACTTTATGGAGATCTATGCCGGGGCCTCTTAAGAGCAGCTTTTTCACAGCCCACGTTATGGCCTAACCGCAGATATTTCATTCACTATTAACAACTGCCTCACATAAAGCCGGTAGAGAAAGTGGAGAAGGTAAACAACTCTAATATGGATCTTTCAAGCCACATCTTAATTAAATCACTGGATCGCTTACTATGCTGCCACTTTTCATGGCTTGGGGCGAGCGTGATGGCGGCCTGGAAAGGAACTTAGCAAGTTGATATGCAATGCGATGCTTTACGTGTTCCAGAAAGCGCCTTAGCTTTACCATCTGCGGTTGGATCAGGAGGACGAGAGCCATACACAGCTAGCCAAATACACCCAGAGTATAATCTTATGTCACCTCTGGGAGCTCCTAAAAAAAGCAGTTACAGAGGCGCTATCTTTGCCACTCCCACAAGACGAAGTGATCCGCCATTGTTGTCTCAGGCGCTGATTCCACCCGCTACTAAGGTGAGAGCCAAAGTGAAATCTAAAGTCTCCCACCTACGCATAAGTCCGAGAGTGAAGCCGTGCTTATGCCCAGCGGAAGGCAACCTTTTGCTTTTAGGGTGCTTGCAACTTCGCTATGCCCCTTTGTGCGACCAAGTCTGGTTTGACAATATTAATATAATAAAATTAATAACAAAATTAATCAAGATGTTGAATATATATATGTGAAAAAAGATACCAATAGTGACGAAAAAAATGTCAATTTAATATAAAATAAATAAATGTCAACAAGGTGTACAAAATAAACATATAACATATGATAAAATCAAATTCAGGTGACTCATATAAGTCTAAGATGCCGGCATCAAGGAAATAAAATATTGACCTATAGGAAATTCATAACATTTTAAAATAGCGGTTGCTAAGTTAAAAACAACAATACACAAAAACTTGATTTTGCAATAAATGTGCTAATATATAGCAACCCAATCTTATGGGCACTTAATGAGATTGAAAAGTAGGAAATAAAAGGTAAATCTGTGATGAATAACAACAAACCAGCAGCTTATGTTTGTGTCCGTTAGAGGCTATGAAGCGTGTGATCCGTGGATGATGACGTCACGTCATGTGACTAGTCTTACTGATCCAATCGTATCCAACGATTATAGTGTAGCGTTATATTTGAAAAAATGTGTATACCGGTATATCAAAAAGGAAAAGACAAAGTGTCAAATATTTTTCGTAACAGTATAAAAAGATACTTGCAAGTAACAGATCGCTGTCCTCCAATCTCTCCCGTGGGAGAAAAGCAATTCGGCTGATTTTAAAAAGCAACAATGTAGATTAAATAAAAACAAGTGTCCGTCTTTTTCTTTCTGGACTCCAAGTGGATAGAAATTCTTTGCAAGGTGCTCTTTATTCAGCAGTCCTTAGGTAGATAGTGATATTGTAGCTAGAACCAGAGGTAGTCTGCAAGCACACAGGGATTATTCATATATCCAGCTCAGGTATTGTGTATGAGCTAGAAATGAACCTGTTGTTTGTGCTGCCGTAGAACCAGATGAAGCTCTGTGGCTATTTAAACTTGTGAACGCCGCACATAGGAATTATTCATATATCTTGCTCTGCTTGAATTGTAGAGCTCGAAATGAACCTGTGATGTGCAGGGTGGGAGAATAGGTATGTTTCTCTTAGTGACTGTAAGCAAATCTACGCGTTTCGGCAGAGTTACCTGCCTTTATCAAGATGCTTACAGGATGTAACAAGGAGCCTTATATAGGGAGAGTGTATGGGTGTATCAATTAGGATATGGGCGTGTTAATAATTAACCCTTTGTTGAATGGGTCATAGATGAGATATTTAACTCATATATATACACATAGATATAAATATAAATAGAATCATAAGTGGATCTATTGTATAGTATTTTTCAGTTATATAAGTTGTGGTTTATAAAAATGCACAATATATAAAAAATGCACAATATATAAAAGATTATTATATCTGTATAAACATACCTAAATGTATATGTTTTGAATGGCTAAAGAATCAAACGAAAAAATATACATTAAATACTTAACTTAAATTCTATTAGGTATAGTTTACCTGTTTATATAGAATTGATTAAACTTTAGGAAAATGTACTACATAATGTCATATGTTCAACATCTTTGATTAGAGGGGACAATTTAATAATAAAGGAAGTATAATAATTTTGTGAAAATGAATATGAACTAGATGTGGTCAGAAATACATAATTGTTTATTACGTATTTCTAGAAAACTGTAATTAGTGATAAGTTTAATTTACATGTTAGATGTTAGATGTAATGTTTATGTTTACTGCCATATTTATATAATAGAGTTTAAATCAAATGAGCTATTTAATCCTAGTGGATATATTGTTTTGAATTTAAAAATTAGCTCTGCTTCTTTTTTGAGAAGCAATTTTCCATATTGCCACCTCTATGATTCATTTTTACTTTTTTTATATATTTTTTTTATACCCCAAAAATGAAAACAGTTTGTTTTGGTATTTGCATGCTCTATGTTCTATGGGATCGTATGCGAGAACACATTTTGAACATAGAGCATGCAAATACCAAAACAATACTCTACAAACACTTTGCTGAAGTCCACCATGGGGATTTAAACTGTTTTCATTTTTGGGGTATAAAAAAAATATAGAAAAAAAGTAAAAATGAATCATAGAGGTGGCAATATGGAAAAGTTGCTTCTCAAAAAAGAAGCAGAGCTAATTTTTAAATTCAAAACAATATATCCACTAGGATTAAATAGCTCATTTGATTTAAACTCTATTATATAAATATGGCAGTAAACATAAACATTACATCTAACATCTAACATGTAAATTAAACTTATCACTAATTACAGTTTTCTAGAAATACGTAATAAACAATTATGTATTTCTGACCACATCTAGTTCATATTCATTTTCACAAAATTATTATACTTCCTTTATTATTAAATTGTCCCCTCTAATCAAAGATGTTGAACATATGACATTATGTAGTACATTTTCCTAAAGTTTAATCAATTCTATATAAACAGGTAAACTATACCTAATAGAGTTTAAGTTAAGTATTTAATGTATATTTTTTCGTTTGATTCTTTAGCCATTCAAAACATATACATTTAGGTATGTTTATACAGATATAATAATCTTTTATATATTGTGCATTTTTTATATATTGTGCATTTTTATAAACCACAACTTATATAACTGAAAAATAATATACAATAGATCCACTTATGATTCTATTTATATTTATATCTATGTGTATATATATGAGTTAAATATCTCATCTATGACCCATTCAACAAAGGGTTAATTATTAACACGCCCATATCCTAATTGATACACCCATACACTCTCCCTATATAAGGCTCCTTGTTACATCCTGTAAGCATCTTGATAAAGGCAGGTAACTCTGCCGAAACGCGTAGATTTGCTTACAATCACTAAGAGAAACTTACCTATTCTCCCACCCTGCACATCACAGGTTCATTTCGAGCTCTACAATTCAAGCAGAGCAAGATACATGAATAATTCCTGTGTGCGGCGTTCACAAGTTTAAATAGCCACAGAGCTTCATCTGGTTCTACGGCAGCACAAACAACAGGTTCATTTCTAGCTCATACACAATACCTGAGCTGGATATATGAATAATCCCTGTGTGCTTGCAGGCTACCTCTGGTTCTAGCTACAATATCACTATCTACCTAAGGACTGCTGAATAAAGAGCACCTTGCAAAGAATTTCTATCCACTTGGAGTCCAGAAAGAAAAAGACGGACACTTGTTTTTATTTAATCTACATTGTTGCTTTTTAAAATCAGCCGAATTGCTTTTCTCCCACGGGAGAGATTGGAGGACAGCGATCTGTTACTTGCAAGTATCTTTTTATACTGTTACGAAAAATATTTGACAATTTGTCTTTTCCTTTTTGATATACCGGTATACACATTTTTTCAAATATAACGCTACACTATAATCGTTGGATACGATTGGATCAGTAAGACTAGTCACATGACGTGACGTCATCATCCACGGATCACACGCTTCATAGCCTCTAACGGACACAAACATAAGCTGCTGGTTTGTTGTTATTCATCACAGATTTACCTTTTATTTCCTACTTTTCAATCTCATTAAGTGCCCATAAGATTGGGTTGCTATATATTAGCACATTTATTGCAAAATCAAGTTTTTGTGTATTGTTGTTTTTAACTTAGCAACCGCTATTTTAAAATGTTATGAATTTCCTATAGGTCAATATTTTATTTCCTTGATGCCGGCATCTTAGACTTATATGAGTCACCTGAATTTGATTTTATCATATGTTATATGTTTATTTTGTACACCTTGTTGACATTTATTTATTTTATATTAAATTGACATTTTTTTCGTCACTATTGGTATCTTTTTTCACATATATATATTCAACATCTTGATTAATTTTGTTATTAATTTTATTATATTATTATTACATTCTATTAACTTTAGGTTTGCTCCTTCCAGAGCGCTTATCCCACACCTTCCCACTTTCTATTTTATTGTTTAAGTCTATATTTGGAGATTATATTAGACTATTTAGGGATTTAAGCTTATACCTTCCAAGATAGCACTCCACCACCCCCTCCCTGTTCTATATGGTTTGAAAATATTACCTGGTCTGTGCGGGCGGTCGGGGTGGTCTAAGCTCTAAAACTGAACTGTTTTGCTCTGGACTTTTGCTGGTTTGTTAAGCTTTCACTACAGTACAGCTTGTTGCTCATATTTTTCTGGACATTTGCCGTACCAAGATGTTTACCCCTCTGTTGTTGCACGGTTCTAATTATATATGTCTATAGCTCCGTAGGGGACTTGTCTGCGCTATGTTTTTGCTTGGTTATAGGGTCAGTTTAGGTTTGAAGTTACTTTAAGTTCTGTTTTACTGGAGGGCAATATGAAGCTTGATTATATAATATACCGAGAAAGGTAGACACAGTACATTTAATTCCCTATAGGAATTCCTATTACTTTGATATTTTTTAGATACGCTAGGTGGCTTTCTAGTGAACTATTTGGAGAGTCAATATAAATCCCCACTTTCGCCACTAGATGGGGGTCATAGCACAGCTATAGACATGTCTCTTAGGGGGAATATACTACTGTAGTTCTGGAGGGTAATTTGATTGTTGACTATATGTCATATGGGGGAATTCATACCCCTCTGTTGAGCCTGAACTATACTATTTTATGTAGCGGTCTCTAATACTCCCTTAGGACTACAGGCCCCGAGAGTATTGGGGTTATATTTCCTTTCTAATATATTCGCATGATAGCTCTTGCTCGCACTATTGCTAGTTTGTACTAGAGCCACTGACCTATGTCTTTATGTAGCAAACACATTTTGAGTTTGGTATGATGTAGTGCAATTGCGTTTACCTTACATTCCCTTTAGTTTATAATACATTTTTACTAGTCTAATTGGACACTATATATAGCCTCACTTGTCAGTGCAGTATAAGTGTTTACAACACATTATGGAACATTTGATATAACCGAAGTAAGCTAGGAGTAGAAGCAACAGTTATTCTGCGTATAGGATTTACTGTATAGCTTTATCTTTGTTACTTAACATAACTTGACAAACATAGTGGATAACTAGCCCCAAGCTTGATATGGTTACACAACTTCATTGCTCATCTTATGGTGATACAAATCTTTAGACACCTCCCCTACATATATATATATATATATATATATATATATATATATATATATATATATATATATATATATATATAAATATTTAATTATGGTTGATAATAAATGCATAGACCAAAAGTGCCTCTTACATATGATTAGTCGTTTTGAACTTAACTATTCAAACATTATGCAAAGTTGCTTCTGCAAGGTTTGTAGTGTTCTTTGGTGTGGTAGATCCCCACTATCTGAAATAATCTCCTGTTGCTGGGTATAGGGCTCTTGCCCAGTTAGCAGGGTTAAATTTAGAGAGAAGCAAAGAGTTCTATTTTGCATAGTTAAGGATTTAACCGCACCCTTTATATAATGATAGCACAGGCTTAATGTATATTGTTTGACAGAGGCAGACATATTTCATTTAGTTTTACCCTTATAGCAGCAGTCTCAAAATTTATTGGGAGGTTACCTCTGTTCTGATCACCTTTTATTTACTTTTAGTATTCAATTATAAACATTATTAGAGGCCTACGGTACTCCTTTTACTAATAGGTATTGTAAAGAGTTATCACTATCCCTTTTTATTTTGTTATATGGCTGGTCCCCCCCACCTTCCCACTCCCATTTCCTTTTCCTTTTTGGGGTGTCCTGACGCAATCTGTACCCTTCCCTTCTATGTTTTATTTGATACCCTTTTCTAGGAAGCCCTGCTATGTTTAGGCCCGCATTTATTGTGGGCTTTAGTTTAATGTTTATGTTTTATGTTACTATGGGCTAATACGGTGTTAGCTTTTGGATATTCTTTTCTAGGAGGTCCTGATGTGTTTACATTTATATTTGATGGTCCCTTTTTTTCTTTACTATGGGCCTCAATTTGAGATTTGACATATGGGGCGCGATCCGATATACGGCGAAAGTGTGGAAACCTGCGCCGCCCGTAGTTTCAGCTTGTAACTCGAGCTATCACATATACGGCGCCGTCAGATGCTAAAGTGCCGTAAGTCGGACAAACTAGCGATGTCTAGAAATCTGTGTAAGTACAAATTTCTGGAGTTGCCAGTGACTTACGGCACTTTAGAAACTGCCACCGCCTACAAAAACTGACTAAATTATAAAATCACCCGTAACTGTCTAACACGCCTCCCAAAAATAGCCCGACACGTATACCCCTCTATCCGCAATCCCCCCTCTCACTCCTAACAATAAATGTATTAACCCCAAAACCGCCGCTCCCGGACCCCGCCGCCAGCTACATTAACTATATTACCCCCTAATCTGATCCCCCCTACCCCGCCGCCAGCTACATTAACTATATTACCCACTAATATGATCCCCCTACACCGTCGCCACCTATTTCAACTATATTAACCCCTAATGTGAGCCCCTACCTCGCCGCCACCTACATTATATGTACTGCCCCCTAATCTGACCCCCTTACACCGCCGCCACCTATATTAAAATTATTAACCCCTAATCTAATCCCCCTACACCGCCGCTACCTATATTAAAATGATTAACCCCTAATCTAATCCCCCTACACCGCCGCCACCTATAATAAATGTATTAACCCCTAAAATACTAAAATGTCCCTACCCTAAACTAAATTACAAATAGCCCGGAAAAGGGACTTTCTCTTGTAAGGTGTATCCAGTCCACGGGTTCATCCATTACTTGTGGGATATTCTCCTTCCCAAAAGGAAGTTGCAAGAGGACACCCACAGCAGAGCTGTCTATATAGCTCCTCCCCTAACCCCCACCTCCAGTCATTCTCTTGCAACTCTCGACAAGATAGGAAGTATAAGAGATATGTGGTGACTTAGTGTAGTTTTACCTTCAATCAAGAGTTTGTTATTTTTAAACGGTACCGGCGTCGTACTGTTTTACTCTCAGGCAGAAATTAGAAGAAGAATTCTGCCTGGAGGTTGATGATCTTAGCGGTTTGTAACTAAGCTCCATTGCTGTTCTCACACATAACTGAAGAGTATGGGAAAACTTCAGTTGGGGGAACGGTCTGCAGATTACCTGCTTTGAGGTATGTTCAGTATATTTATTTCTAGAGAGAGGATAAGGTCTAGAAAATGCTGACAGAGCCTTGTGTATTTGAGGTAAGCTAGATGCAGTGATTTAACAACGACTGGGATCATGCTTACAAAATAGGGTAATATTCATGTTAATACTCATATTACTTAGTGACAAAACGTTTACATGTTATATAAATAGAACGTTTTTTCTCTGAGGGTGATAAATCTTTAGTTGGGGCCTAGTTTTCCACATGGCTAGTCAGATACTCCTAGGAGTACTTCTTTAAGGCCCCTCTGACATAGAGTACATGGTGGGAGGGGCCTATTTCGCGCATTAGTTGCGCAGTTTTATTTCAGACTGAGACATCCAGCTTCCCTAGAGGAGTCCTCTTGCTGCTGAGGACCACTATAGAGGGCTTGTTTCTTCCCTAATCGTATTTGAGGGCAGGTAGGAGCCACAGCAGAGCTGTGGCTAGGTGCTTAACTGTGTTTTTCCGTTTTTTATATCTGGTTTGGGGCCTAAAGGGTTAATCATCCATTTGCAAGTGGGTGCAATGTTGCTTTAGTCCCTTATACACACTGTAAAAATTTCGAAGAGTTTACTACCTTTTAACACTGTTTTGCAGTTTATGTGCTAGTTTTTTTCTCTTAAAGGCACAGTACCATTTTTGTTTAATTGCTGTTTCACATTTATTAAAGTGTTTTCCAAGCTTGCTGGTCTCATTACTAGTCTGTTAAACATGTCTGACATAGAGGAAACTCCTTGTTCAATATGTTTAGAAGCCATTGTGTAACTCCCTCTTAGAATGTGTACCAAATGTACTGAAATTTCTATAAACTATAAAGACCATATTATGGCACTTAAAAATTCATCACCAGAGGAGTCTCAGACTGACAAAAGGGAGGTTATGCCACCTAGCTCTCCCCATGTGTCAGAACCTATAACTCCCGCTCAATAGACGCCAAGTACATCTAGCGCGTCTAATTCTTTTACCTTACAAGATATGGCGGCAGTTATGACTAATACCCTCACAGAGGTATTGTCCAAACTGCCAGGGTTACAAGGAAAGTGAGACAGCTCTGGGGTTTGAACAAATACAGAGCTTTCTGATGCTTTAATAGCTGTGTCCAATTTACCTTCACAATGCTCCGAAGCCGTTGCAAGGGAGTTTCTATCTGAGGGTGAAATTTCAGATTCAGGGAAGGCCTTACTTCAGTCCGATTCTGAAATGACAGCCTTTAAATTTAAACTTGAACACCTCCGCGTATTGCTCAGGGAGGTTTTAGCGACTCTGGATGACTGTGACCCCATTGTAGTCCCAGAGAAGTTGTGTAAAATGGACAAATACTTTGCAGTGCCTGTTTACACTGATGTTTTTCCAGTACCTAAGAGGTTTTCGGAAATTATTACTAAGGAATGGGATAGACCAGGTGTGCCGTTCTCTCCCCCTCCTGCTTTTAAAAAGATGTTTCCCATAGATGTCGCCATACGGGACTCGTGGCAGACGGTCCCTAAGGTGGAGGAAGCTGTTTCTACCCTAGCTAAGCGTACAACTATCCTCGACGAGGACAGTTGTGCTTTCCTAGATCCTATGGATAAAATACTGGAGGGTCTCCTTAAGAAAATCTTTATACAACAAGGTTTTATTCTCCAGACTCTTGCATGCATTGCCCCAGTTACTGCTGCAGCGGCTTTTTGGTTTGAGTCTCTTGAGGAGGCTCTACAGGTGGAGACCCCGTTAGATGATATTTTAGACAGGATCAAAGCTCTCAAGTTAGCTAATTCCTTTATTTCTGATGCCGTTTTTCATTTAACCAAGCTAACGGCTAAGAATTCAGGTTTTGCCATTCTGGCACGTAGGGCGCTATGGCTTAAGTCCTGGTCAGCAGACGTTACTTCAAAGTCTAAACTTCTTAACATCCCCTTCAAAGGACAGACCCTGTTCGGGCCTGGCCTGAAGGAGATCATTTCTGATATTACTGGAGGAAAAGGTCACGCCCTTCCTCAGGATAGGTCCAATAAAGTAAGGACCAAACAGAATAGTTTTTGTTCCTTTCGAAACTTCAAGAGTGGCGCAGCTTCAGCTTCCTCTAATGCAAAACAAGAGGGATATTTCGCCCAGTCCAAACCAGTCTGGAGACCTAACCAGGCTTGGAACAAGGGGAAGCAGGCCAAAAAACCTGCTGCCGCCTCTAAGACAGCATGAAGGAGTAGCCCCCGATCCGGGACCGGATCTATTCGGGGGCATACTTTCTCTCTTCGCCCAGGCTTGGGCAAGAGACGTCCAGGATCCCTGGGCACTAGAGATTGTTTCTCAGGGATATCTTCTGGAATTCAAAGGCTCATCTCCAAAGGGGAGATTTCATCTCTCACAACTATCTGCAAACCAGATAAAGAGAGAGGCATTCTTACGTTGCGTTCAAGACCTACTGGTTATGGGAGTGATCCACCCAGTTCCAAGGGAGGAACAGGGGCAGGGTTTCTATTCAAATCTGTTTATAGTTCCCAAAAAAGAGGGAACTTTCAGACCAATCTTGGATCTCAAGATCCTAAAAAAATTTCTCAGGGTCCCATCCTTCAAGATGGAGACAATCCGAACCATCCTCCCTATGATCCAGGAGGGTCCATATATGACTAGCGTGGACTTAAAGGATGCTTATCTCCACATTCCGATTCACAGAGATCATCATCAGTTCCTCAGGTTCGCCTTCCTAGACAGGCATTACCAGTTTGTGGCTCTTCCCTTCTGGTTAGCCACGGCGCCAAGAATCTTTACGAAGGTTCTAGGGTCCCTACTGGAGGTTCTAAGGCCACGGGGCATAGCGGTGGTTCCTTACCTAGACGACATTATGATCCAGGCGTCAACTTTTCAAATCGCCAGGTCCCATACAGACATTGTTCTGGCCTTCCTGAGGTCTCACGGGTGGAAGGTGAACAAAGAAAAGAGTTCTCTCTCTCCTCTCACAAGAGTTTCCTTCCTAGGAACTCTGATAGATTTAGTAGAAATTAAAATCTTTCTGACAGAGGTCAGGATATCAAAGCTACTAACTTCCTGCCGTGTTCTTCAATCCACTTCTCGGCCGTCAGTGGCTCAGTGTATGGAAATGATCGGCTTAATGGTAGCGGCAATGGACATAGTTCCGTTTGCCCACCTACATCTCAGACCACTGCAACTTTGCATGCTCAATCAGTGGGATGGGGACTACACAGATTTGTCTCCTCAGTTAAATCTGGATCAAGAGACCAGGGATTCTCTTCTCTGGTGGTTATCTCGGTTCCATCTGTCCAGGGGAATGAGTTTCCGCAGGCCAGAGTGGACTATAGTAACGACAGATGCCAGCCTTCTGGTCTGGGGCACAGTCTGGAACTCCCTGAAGGCTCAGGGTTCGTGGACTCAGGAGGAAGCCCTCCTTCCGATAAACATTCTGGAACTAAGAGCAATATTCAATGCTCTTCAGGCTTGGCCTCAACTAGCTGCGGTCAGTTTCATCAGATTTCAGTCGGACAATATCACAACTGTAGCCTATATCAACCATCAGGGGGGAACAAGGAGTCCCCTGGCAATGATGGAGGTTTCCAAGATAATTCTATGGGCAGAGGCTCACTCTTGCCATCTCTCAGCTATCCATATCCCAGGAGTAGAGAACTGGGAGGCAGACTTTCTAAGTTGGCAGACTTTTCATCCGGGGGAGTGGGAGCTCCATCCGGAGGTATTTGCCCAGCTGATTCAACTATGGGGCAAACCAGAACTGGATCTGATGGCGTCTCGGCAGAACGCCAAGCTTCCTTGTTACGGGTCCAGGTCAAGGGATCCCCAGGCAGCGCTGATAGATGCTCTAGCAGTGCCCTGGTCCTTCAGCCTGGCTTATGTGTTTCCACCATTTCCTCTCCTCCCTCGTCTGATTGCCAAGATCAAGCAGGAGAGAGCTTTGGTAATTTTGATAGCACCTGCGTGGCCACGCAGGACTTGGTATGCAGATCTGGTGGACATGTCATCCTTTCCACCATGGACTCTGCTGCTGAGGCAGGACCTTCTACTCCAAGGTCCATTCAAACATCCAAATCTAATTTCTCTGCGTCTGACTGCTTGGAGATTGAACGCTTGATTTTATCGAAACGTGGTTTCTCCGAGTTGGTCATTGATACCTTGATTCAGGCTCGAAAGCCTGTCACCAGGAAAATCTATCATAAGATATGGTGTAAATATTTTCATTGGTGTGAATCCAAGAGTTACTCATGGAGTAAGGTCAGGATTCCTAGGATATTATCCTTTATCCAAGAAGGATTGGAAAAGGGATTATCAGCTAGTTCCTTAAAGGGATTTCTGCTCTGTCTATTCTTTTGCACAAGCGTCTGGCAGATGTTCCAGAAGGAACATCTGTTACACAATCTTGACGTGGTTCGTGCTTTAAAGTTTTATTTGCAAGCTACTAAAGATTTTCGTCAAACATCTGCATTGTTTGTTGTCTACTCTGGAAAGAGGAGAGGCCAAAAGGCTTCGGCAACTTCTCTTTCTTTTTGGCTGAGAAGCATAATCCGTTTAGCTTATGAGACTGCTGGCCAGCAGCCTCCTGAAAGAATTACAGCTCATTCTACTAGAGAGGTAGCTTTCACATGGGCTTTTAAACATGAGGCCTCTGTTGAACAGATTTGTAAGGCGGCGACTTGGTCTTCGCTTCATACTTTTTCTAAATTCTACAAATTTGATACTTTTGCTTCCTCGGAGGCTATTTTTGGGAGAAAGGTCTTACTGGCAGTGGTGCCTTCCGTTTAAGTGCCTGCCTTGTCCCTCCCTTCATCCGTGTCCTAAAGCTTTGGTATTGGTATCCCACAAGTAATGGATGAACCCGTGGACTGGATACACCTTACAAGAGAAAACAACATTTATGCTTACCTGATAAATTTCTTTCTCTTGTGGTGTATCCAGTCCACGGCCCGCCCTGTCACTTTAAGGCAGGTGTTTTTTATTTTTAAAACTACAGTCACCACTGCACCCTATAGTTTCTCCTTTTTCTTACTTGTCTTCGGTTGAATGACTGGAGGTGGGGGTTAGGGAAGGAGCTATATAGACAGCTCTGCTGTGGGTGTCCTCTTGCAACTTCCTGTTGGGAAGGAGAATATCCCACAAGTAATGGATGAACCCGTGGACTGGATACACCACAAGAGAAAGAAATTTATCAGGTAAGCATAAATTTTGTTTTTGCAGGGCATTGTCCCAAAGTAACCAGCTCTATTACCAGCCCTTAAAAGGGCCTTTTGCGGGGCATTGCCCTAAAGTAACCAGCTCTATTAGCAGCCCTTAAAAGGGCCTTTTGCGGGGCATTGTCCCAAAGTAATCAGCTCTTTTACCTGTAATCTGACCCCCCTACACCACCGCCACCTATATTAAATATATTAACCCCTAATCTAATCCCCCTACACCGCCGCCACCTATATTAAATATATTAACCCCTAATCTGACCCCTTACACCGCCGCCACCTATATTAACTATATTAACCCTAATTATATTAGGGTTAATATAGTTATTATATTATATATATTATTAATATAGTTAATAATTAATATAGTTATTATATATATTAACCCTATCTAACCCTAACACCCCTAACTTAATTATTATTGCAATAAATCCAAATAATATTAATCTTATTAACTAAAATATTCCTATTTAAAACTAAATACCTATAAAATAAACCTTAAGATAGCTACAATATAATTAATAATAACATTGTAGCTATTTTAGGGTTTATATTTATTTTACCGGTAACTTGGTATTTATTTTAACTAGGTACAATAGCTATTAAATAGTTAATAACTATTTAATAGCTTCCTAGTTAAAATAATTACCAATTTACCTGTAAAATAAATCCTAACCTAAGTTACAAATACACCTACACTATCAATAAATTTATTAAACTACAATTATCTAAACTAAAATATAATTAAATACACTAAACTAAATTACAAAAACAAACAAACACTAAATTACAAAAAATAAAAAAAAGATTACAAGAATTTTAATCTAAGCCCCCTAATAAAATAACAAAGCCCCCCCAAAATAAAAAAATGTCCCTAAACTAAATTACAAAAATTAATCAGCTCTATTACCAGCCCTTAAAAGGGCCTTTTGTGGGGCATTGCCCCAAAGTAATCAGCTCTTTTACCTGTGAAAAAAAAGAACAACCGGCGGAGAAGGTCCTGTTCCAGGCGGAGAAGTCTTCTTCCAGGCGGCGACCTCTTCTTCTTCCAGGAACCAGCCGGAGCGGAGGAGTTGAAGACCGATGACCGCGGAGCTGAAGACCGTCCTATCTGGAACTGAAGACCGGCGACACTGGAACTGAAGACTGGAGCCATGGAGCGTGGAGGATCCTCTTCATACGATCGCCGCCGTACACTGAACCGGAATTCAAGGTACGCGATTAAAAATGGCGTCCCTTTAATTCCTATTGGCTGATTTGAGCCTTCAAATTCAAATCAGCCAATCGGATGAAAGCTACTTTAATTCTATTGGCTGATTTAATTAGCCAATAGAATAAGAGCTACTGTAATTCTATTGGCTATTCTAATCAGCCAATAGAATTACAGTAGCTCTTATTCTATTGGCTAATCAAATCAGCCAATTGAATTAAAGTAGCTTTCATCTGATTGGCTGATTTGAATTTGAAGGCTCAAATTAGCCAATAGGAATTCAAGGGACGCCATTTTTAATTGCGTACCTTGAATTCCGATTCAGTGTACGGCAGCGATCGTATGAAGAGGATCCTCCACGCTCCTTGGCTCCGGTCTTCAGTTCCAGCATCGCCGATCTTCAGTTCCTGCATCACCGGTCTTCAGTTCCAGAGAAGACGGTTTTCAGCTCCGCGGTCATCGGTCTTCAACTCCTCCGCTCCGCGTCGGCTGGTTCCTGGAAGAAGAAGAAGAAGAGGTCGCCGCCTGGAAGAAGACTTCTCCGCCTGGAACAGGACTGTCTCCGCCGGTCTTCAGGACAGGTAAGGAGCACTTGGGGGTTAGACTTAGGTTTTTTTAAGGGGGGATAGGGTGGGTTTTAGAGAAGGGGTGTGTGGGTGGTGGGTTGTAATGGGGTGGTGTTCTTTTTTTTCACAGGTAAAAGAGCTGATTACTTTGGTGCAATGCCCCACAAAAGGCCCTTTTAAGGGCTGGTAATAGAGCTGATTACTTTTTGTAATTTAGTTTAGGTTAGGGACATTTTTTTTATTTTGGGGGGCTTTGTTATTTTATTAGGGGGCTTAGATTAGGTGTAATTAGCTTAAAATTCTTGTAATCTTTTTTTATTTTTTGTAATTTAGTGTTTGTTTGTTTTTTGTAATTTAGTTTAGTGTATTTAATTATATTTTAGTTTAGATAATTGTAGTTTATTTAATTAATTTGATAGTGTAGGTGTATTTGTAACTTAGGTTAGGATTTATTTTACAGGTAAATTGGTAATTATTTTAACTAGGTAGCTATTAAATAGTTATTAACTATTTAATAGCTATTGTACCTAGTTAAAATAAATACCAAGTTACCTGTAAAATAAATATAAACCCTAAAATAGCTACAATGTAATTATTAATTATTGTAGCTATCTTAAGGTTTATTTTATAGGTAAGTATTTAGTTTTAAATAGGAATATTTTAGTTAATACGATTAATATTATTTAGATTTATTGCAATAATAATTAAGTTAGGGGTGTTAGGGTTAGATAGGGTTAATATAGTTAATATATATAATATAATAACTATATTAATTATTAACTATGGCCTAGATTTAGAGTTCGGCGGTAGATGGCCTGCTAACGCCACGCGTGTTTTATGTCTAACGCACGGCATTGTTTGACTCCGGTATTTAGAGTACAAATAAGACCATCTAACGATGCTCCTAACGCGTGTATGTCACACGCGTAATCCTGCCCGCGTTAGACAGTCTCCCATAGAGATCAATGGGAAAGGCAAAAAATTGCTTTTTTCACCTAACACTCGATCTCGCGAGAATACGCACAGCTCGGTCATATGACGCATACCACATCATGCACAACAATAACACGCCGCAAATGTCACAACAATCAATCAATCAACAAAGCACACAAACATTACACATTCACAAGCGGGTGGATTTGAAATAAAATTATATACGGGGAATACGCATATACTTTAAGATGCGGAAATTCGCAAAATAACAACAAGGAATAAAAAATATATACATACACTAGAAAAATATTCGCATTCAATATCACTATATATTAGGACAAACATACATATACAACACTTCAATAATACCACACCATCGCAAATTCACATTTAAAAAGAATACTATTGGACAATGTTAGAGCAAACGACCACTATGACATCATCGCATTCTACACATTCCACAAATAAGAACTCAAAATGAGCATGCGCAAATTTACACACCTAATACACATTGCACTAATATTAATTGCTAATAAAGCACACCTGAACACAATTTACAACGCAAATCGGTACATCATTAAACATTTACACAGGGTATATAAGCACCACACAAGCAGGGCTTCTTTGACTGTGTTGCTGGTGGGTCTTTGGAGATTGGAGGTTGAAGATTAGAGAGTTGGTGCATTATTGTGAGTGAGTTAGTGAGTTAGTGTTAGCGTGAGAGTCAGTTGTTAGTGTTATCGTGAGTTAGTGGGAGTGGGAGAGAGTCTGTTAGTGGGAGCGTGAGTGAGTTAGTGGGAGTGGGAGTTGTTAGTGAGAGTTGTTAGTGGGAGCGTCATTTAGTGGTAGTTAGTGAGCGTTAGTGGGACTGTTTGTTAGTGAGAATTAGTAGTAGTGTGAGTTAGCGAGCGAGTGATTTTTCTGTACACTTAACACATTTACACGCAAACACATTCAATACATACATACACTTATCAATAACACTACATACACTCCATACCCCATACCCCCTCATACTACACTCCATACCCCATTCCTTGTAGTCCCATTCCCTTTCATCCCATTTACTCTTATCCCATACCCCATACCCATCCCATACCCATCCCCTAGTTACATTTAGTTTACATATCCTCCTTTTAGTCTTATTCTTCTTTTGGTTTATTTAAATACTCCTTACCCTCTTTGTTTTTTTACATCCCTCTCACACTTTAAGCACCTTTTTTGTCTTTTTACTTCTTTATTTTGACCCCCTTTCATTTCATCACACTCACTTTTTGTTTGATTATTTGGGGTTTAGTTTAGGGAACAGATGGAGACCAGGCAGGGGACAGGTAGAGGGGGGAGGAGAGGGAGGGGGAGAGGAACAGGGCAGGAAGGGGAGCAGGAAGGGGGGCAGGAAGCGGGGGTGGAAGCGGTGGGTGGACCCAGCCACTTGGTTCAAGATGACCAAGTGGCTGGGCCCAGTGGCGGTCAGAGTAGGGCATCACAGTCCGGGAAACAGAGGGCATCGTCACAGGGGAAGGCCAAGGCGACTAGGGAGGCGAGGTTTTCGATGGAGGAGAAGGAGGCCCTCGTAGAGGCCTATATGGCCAGGCATAGGAGGCTGCAGCACCAGAAGACAACCCCGACTGACAAGAGGAGGCTCTGGAATGAGATCAGAAATGCAGTCAATGCAGTGGGTGGCCGGAACAGAGATCTGGATTCGATAAAACATCGCTACCGGGACTGTAAAATGGATCTCAAAAAAAAGTTAAGTCTGGAGGCCCGACATGCCGCAGGAACCGGTGGCGGACCTGCCCTGGAAATAGAGTACTGCCGATGGGAGGAATTGTTGCGGCCCAGCATCTCCGAGGTGGAAGTAGTCGGTATCGGAGGAATTGATACCGGGAACCTGCCACTCTCATCTGACGGTAAGCTCATTGAACAATAAATTCACATACAAATGTATTTCAAGGGACACTATACGCAAACCTTTACTTTCATGATTGAGGTAGCGAATACAATTTGACAAAACATTCAAATGTACTTATATTACCTAATTTGAATCCTTCTTGAGATATATTTTAATGAAGAAATAGCCATGCACACGGTGAAACAATCACAGGAGGCAGCTATATTCAGCTAACAATCAGCATCTTATAAGCATATTTAGATATGCTTTTCAGCAAAGAATATCCAGAGAATGAAGCTAATTAGATAAGAAAAGTACATTCGAAAGTTGATAATAAATGTATGCTTCTAAATCATGAAAGATAAAACATTGGGTTTCATGTCCCTTTAAGGATCAGATTAATGCTATAACGTTGTTTACACGCATTCAATTACTTTGCGGTTACATCAGTATCTAGGCTATAGGTTAGGTGTGCATTTAAACAGACTGAAAACAAACGCAAAAATATTCACATTGACCACAGATATCACAAACACGGTTTAGAAAAAGCGGAAATCGTATTGATTGTTTGTTAGATTTCAAAGTGGATTAATGATTCTGCATTTGTAATTGTATCGTAAGCTAAGTCATTTAAAGCTTGATTTGCAAATATGCTAATATATACTTTTTTTTTTTTTTCTTTTTAAATATACAGAGTCTGGGGAGGAGGCAGCACAGGAAACACAGCCTCATGCATCTCCCTGGGATGAGAGTGGTGGGGAGGAATTTCCACTTCGGAGGGAAGAGGCCCCCCCGTGACGAAGAGCGCACGGGAGATGATGAAGAGGCCCCGGAAGCAGAGGAGGATCCCGCGGAACCAGAGGACCCTCAAGGACCCGCACACCGCCGTGCACGGGCACCCCGCCGTGCACGGGTACACCGCCAAGCACAACAAGAGGAAATAGCGGAGGTGCGGGTTCTACTGGACTACATAGACCAGATGCGTAACTCCCGGATACAAAATATCGAAGGACGCACTAGAATACTTGATGGCCAAAACCAAATAATAAACATACTCAATAGAATCGAACAAGGCCAAAACAGAATCTTTCATCTGCACCAAGAGATGTTCAATTTTTTCCGGGAGGCGCATGCTGGTCTACCTCCTGTTCCGCCTCTTGCTGCTGGGCCTCTTGCTGCTGGGCCTCCTCCTGCCGGCCCATCTCCTCCTGCCGGCCCATCTACTTCTGCCGGGCCATCTCCTCCTCTTCAGCCATCTCCTCCTCTTCAGCCATCTCCTCCTCTTCAGCCATCTCCTCCTCTTCAGCCATCTTCTCCTCCTCAGCCATCTTCTCCTCCTTAGCCATCTTCTCCTCCTCACCTTGGTCGTCCCAGTACTCTTCCTTCCACTCTTCCCACAACATCTCCAAGGAGAACTCTTCGGAGTCGGCAGTTGCCCCTCCCAGAGCCTCAGCCCCGTGGGAAGAGGGGAAGGAAGAGGAAGTAAGTATTTGTTTTCATCTTTAATGTTTTTTTTATTTAATGTGTAATGGATAGGTATGTGATGATGTGGTTTTCATACACTTGTGGACCACACTCTGTATATAATCGACTTCTATGGGACCGGGTCCATGGAGGCAGATTGTTTGCAGAGTGTGGGTTATAAGTGTGTGAAAACCACATCATCACATACCTATCCTTGTTCATGATATTGATTGGTTTCTGTGATGTGATGTCCAAACTGTTTCCCGAATCGCAAAAAAAATTACCATTACAATTATCCATGATGGCATATTACTGTTTGAATGCCAATAACACAGCTTAAAGGGACAGTCAGAAAATTATTGATTACAAAGAAAACACTGTATTACGCATTATCAAGTTGGAAACAACAAAACATGGAGAAATACGTGTGACTTATGTGCTTAACCTTGTATCTATGACTAGGAAAAATGAACACTTATTTGTTGTTCAGACATAACAACATTTTAGATATCAATGATCAATACATGGTAAATAATATGCTGTATGAGCACAAGGTTTTACATATACAAATGCTATCCAAATGCCCTCTAGTGGTCAAATTGTATAATGATTACATGCACTCTTCAAGCTCGAAGAAATGAGCACACGAACCTCATAGGTTTAGCTAGCAAATTTAAATAAACACAGACAAATGATCAATTGGTGAGAAACATTTGATATCATTGATATTACATAATTGACTTTTCGAATAATGAAAAACATTATTTGTTTTCTAAACTGTCCCTTTAACAAAATTACATATGCTAACACATATTTGAAGCTTGTTGGTATATCTACATGTACTTGTTCAAAAAATAAATATTGAAATCACATTTATATTGACGTGTTAAATAAAGTCTATTTTCTTAAAGAGACATTATTGTGTTAATTTTTTATTGGAAAGACATTTGTTTGAACAATGAATATGGTTTAAAGTCCTTTTAGGAGTGGGGGGGGTGAAAATATGCTAACAATAATATATTTGAAGATTAAACAATGTGGAACTCATACATTATACAAAAATCAACATTTGCATTAAAGGGACAGTATACTATATTTTTAACAGAACTGTATATAATAGACACTACTACAAACAACAAGATTAACATATACTGATATCAATATTACAAAGCTTTAAACACTTTCAAAGAAAATCGGGTTAGCTCTATTGAAAATATAGATGAACCCCCATTACAACCGTAAAACAAGACAATACCCCATCATTAACATATGAAAAGACCCTTTACACAAACAGGAGAAAGCTGGAGATGGTACTCACATGAAACTCAGAGGCTTGGCGAGGAGTCTGAAAATTACTTACATTTTCTTAGAACAGAAGCAAAATGAAACGTATTTGTTAAACAATGGACTATCTAACTAGAGACAAAATAAAAGCTTTTGATTTATAATGTGAGTGTCTAATGAACCTTTAATAAAATATACAACGAAATTACATTTAGAAGAAGTCGGCATCATATATTTAGCATATGATAAAGATAAATGCATATTGATTACTTGATTCTAACACAATAGCGCATATTTATTAATTAGATATCTTTAACATTAAACACAACAGTCATTTTTCTGAAAAAGGAACATTGTTGACAAACATATTAAACAACATGGACTATAGAGATTTGCACTTGCCTCGAAATATCATATGCATGAAAACATTTTGCTTTCGTTCGTTTATTCAACCAGACATCCAGCAAAAGAGAATGTGGTGGTCTTTATCAGCTACGGGTCAACAATGTAACATGATGCAAATAATACATATTCGCAAGGTTTTTAAAATTGGCTGCAGTCACAAACGTTTTTAACGTGCACAAACAAATATTGCGGGACTACGTAATCCAATCAGACGTTTTTTTACCTTTGCATGTGACGTCTTAACATGGCGCTTCCTTGATCACGTAAGAACGCCATCCAATGAAAGGCACATTCTTGATCACGTAAGAACGCCCAAAAAAAAAGGCGCATCCTTGATCGCGTCAAAACGCAATCCAATAAAAGGCACATTCTTGATCACGTAAGAACGTCAGTCAATACAAGGAATCATTGGACAGCCTGGCAGGTGACGTCTTAAGCAACATGGCGCATCCGAGATCGCTGAAAAACCGCAGCCAATACAAGGACTCAGTTGACAGCTTGGCATATCACTAAGAAACGTATTTATATTTTAGGAACTAGTATGTGTCTAGATTGCTATCTAGGAATGTCACCAAATCATGAATCATCTTTTCGGACTTGACTGTCCCTTGAACTATAGCTATGGTGTATATCTTTAACATTTAAAAGATACACATGAGAAATACATATGCCATTGATGTTTTAAGATATGTTTGGATTGTTTTGGAATAACAATAGTTATACATGGATTGATTAAACGTGTCATTTATTCAAGTTTAATTATGGTCAGCCTACCTATAGCCATATATGGGAGGATAAGTATTTTGTTAACATATTTGTTAACAAATATTCATCATCTAAATTATTTGCATTACACACAGAGATTTATTTGGTTACACTTTTACAATAAGATAGAATTGAAAATGAAATACATGTGCTGTCAACATTACAATAAGATTGTTTATTAATAAGATTATATGTCCTTGTTCATGTAAAAAGGACAAAAACGCTTTAGAAATGGAAATACATTCATTAACAATTGTGCTCACCATCACTTAAAGGGACATGATTTTGTTTTTAAAAAGAGCATACACATAGACAATACTATTTCAATAAAATGAACACTTTACAGGGATTATATCATTGTATCAATACTCAGATCATTTGTTAAAGGTGCATCAATTCATGCAGAGTTTCTAAATACACACATGGATCTGAACATTGAAATATACATATATACACAAATAACAATCTATATATACATATATAAAACAATTACTATGCTAATCATAATCATGCAATGATAAAGCTAAGAGAAAAATATATAAAGACAAATAATAAGATTACATTGGAGATGTTAATCTTAAAGTCATTTACAATTGTCTTACATATATGATTTTATTCTAAAAAATATTTTTGGTAGGTCCCTTTAAGGATCAACAACATAAACTAGAGCTTTTAAAAAATAACATGAAGAATCAGGACAAAGATTCGTGCAATGACATGTCTTTTATTAGTATGTAAGAAAACATCAACAACGTTTATAAATAATCTTGTAAAAATAAGGAATATATGAGCCATATGACAAGGTAACACAGTGCATCACAGTCCATGAAGAGAGTTACCAAGGGCCAGCATAGCCCCATTGGAGACATATGACAAGGTAACACAGTGCATCACAGTCCATGAAGAGAGTTGCCAAGGGCCAGCATAGCCCCATTGGAGACATATGACAAGGTAAAAGAGTGCATCACAGTCCATGAAGAGAGTTGCCAAGGGCCAGCATAGCCCCATTGGAGACATATGACAAGGTAACACAGTGCATCACAGTCCATGAAGAGAGTTGCCAAGGGCCAGCATAGCCCCATTGGAGACATATGACAAGGTAAAAGAGTGCATCACAGTCCATGAAGAGAGTTGCCAAGGGCCAGCATAGCCCCATTGGAGACATATGACAAGGTAAAAGAGTGCATCACAGTCCATGAAGAGAGTTGCCAAGGGCCAGCATTGCCCCATTGGAGACATATGACAAGGTAACAGAGTGCATCACAGTCCATGAAGAGAGTTGCCAAGGGCCAGCATAGCCCCATTGGAGCCATATGACAAGGTAACAGAGTGCATCACAGTCCATGAAGAGAGTTGCCAAGGGCCAGCATAGCCCCATTGGAGACATATGACAAGGTAACACAGTGCATCACAGTCCATGAAGAGAGTTGCCAAGGGCCAGCATAGCCCCATTGGAGCCATATGACAAGGTAAAAGAGTGCATCACAGTCCATGAAGAGAGTTGCCAAGGGCCAGCATAGCCCCATTGGAGACATATGACAAGGTAACACAGTGCATCACAGTCCATGAAGAGAGTTGCCAAGGGCCAGCATAGCCCCATTGGAGACATATGACAAGGTAAAAGAGTGCATCACAGTCCATGAAGAGAGTTGCCAAGGGCCAGCATAGCCCCATTGGAGACATATGACAAGGTAACAGAGTGCATCACAGTCCATGAAGAGAGTTGCCAAGGGCCAGCATAGCCCCATTGGAGCCATATGACAAGGTAACAGAGTGCATCACAGTCCATGAAGAGAGTTGCCAAGGGCCAGCATAGCCCCATTGGAGACATATGACAAGGTAACACAGTGCATCACAGTCCATGAAGAGAGTTGCCAAGGGCCAGCATAGCCCCATTGGAGACATATGACAAGGTAAAAGAGTGCATCACAGTCCATGAAGAGAGTTGCCAAGGGCCAGCATAGCCCCATTGGAGCCATATGACAAGGTAACAGAGTGCATCACAGTCCATGAAGAGAGTTGCCAAGGGCCAGCATAGCCCCATTGGAGACATATGACAAGGTAACACAGTGCATCACAGTCCATGAAGAGAGTTGCCAAGGGCCAGCATAGCCCCATTGGAGACATATGACAAGGTAAAAGAGTGCATCACAGTCCATGAAGAGAGTTGCCAAGGGCCAGCATAGCCCCATTGGAGCCATATGACAAGGTAACAGAGTGCATCACAGTCCATGAAGAGAGTTGCCAAGGGCCAGCATAGCCCCATTGGAGACATATGACAAGGTAACACAATGCATCACAGTCCATGAAGAGAGTTGTCAAGGGCCAGCATAGCCCCATTGGAGACATATGACAAGGTAAAAGAGTGCATCACAGTCCATGAAGAGAGTTGCCAAGGGCCAGCATAGCCCCATTGGAGACATATGACAAGGTAAAAGAGTGCATCACAGTCCATGAAGAGAGTTGCCAAGGGCCAGCATTGCCCCATTGGAGACATATGACAAGGTAACAGAGTGCATCACAGTCCATGAAGAGAGTTGCCAAGGGCCAGCATAGCCCCATTTGAGCCATATGACAAGGTAAAAGAGTGCAACAGGCACAACAATAAACTTTGAAAAAGGCCAAATGGCAACAATAAAACAAAACATCAACATGTGGACAGAGGATTCTCATCTGCGACCTTGGAGCATCTCCAGATCCTCCACTTACTGGTCATCCTCTTCATTGTCCTGTGCATGTCCAGCTCCAGATTCAGGCCTTGACGTTAATCGCATTATTTCACGCAGAGTCAAGTCCTGAATCCGGAGCAGGGCCTGCATGGTGTCGTTCATCCCTCTCAGGCCAGCTGCGTTCCTCAGCACGGCCTGCTCTACTCGTGCTAGACCTTCTAGCATGAGCCATGCTGAGTCACAGCCTAAAATAAAGAATAAATTAAATATTAAGGATAATTACACAACAGACGAAAAAATAAGCAAAGATACATTGTCATCATAAAGACAAATCATTCTTTACATCAATTAGTTTTAATTGATTCTTTACACATGAAATATGTTATTAAAGGGACAGTTTACTCAAACATGTTGTCCCCTTTAATTGGTTTTCGATGATACACTTATACAGCTTGAGTGTATAAAATCTTGTTAAAGGATTTACATTGTACTTACATTAGCAATTTAAATATTTTAATTATACTGTGGTAGGCACACCTATCCTTAAACATTTTGGCGTTGAGGACAAGCTGTGTAAACATAGCAACCTGAAGAAATTACATTCCCACTGGGTTAGACAAGAGATAATGTATCAACATTTGTACATAAATTGTTGGATCCAAGTAGTGGTGATTGTTATATGTAGTGATATCAAATTAAAGGGACACTGAACATAAATATTTAATTGACTGATTCAGATAGAGCATGACATTACAAATATTTAAAAATTACACATATTCTTTAAATGTTAGAATTCTCTAGCTAGATTTTGAATGCAAGAATGTCGGTTTGTAGGGCAGGCCATATTTGTTTATCAACTTTGTTTGTCCCTGCTGGTTGATGGATACATTCATCCAACAATAAAGAAATGATGTCCACAATTATTTTCTATTTAAAAATAATTCTAGGCATTTCTTTGTTTCAATAAAGATAGCAAGAGAATGAAGAATAATTCATAAGAGTATTAAATTATAAATTTGATTAACATTGCATGCTCTATTTGAATCACAATATAAAATATTTACCTTCAGTGTACCTTTAAGTATCTTATAATGTGGATTTTGAATTATACTTACAGCTGTGCCTGGGAAGGACAATCCGACACCCAGGACAATGAAGGTTGAGACAGGGGGGAGGGATGGGATTGGCGTGGGGAGGGATGGGATTGGCTTGGGGAGGGATGGGATTGGCTTGGGGAGGGATGAGCTGCTGCTCCGGGGTAGGCCGTACAGCTGGGGAGTGTTGAGTTTGGGTCTGGGCAGCTGTACGGCCCATAATACGGGGAGAGCGGCGAAGGGGGGTGTAGGGGCGTGTTTTGGGAGGGACAGGAAATGACGAATGGGAAGGGCCGGCAGGGGTCTGGGCATGGTCAGGAGTCTGGGCAGGGGCAGGGGTCGGGGCAGGGGTCTGGGCATGGTCAGGGGACTGGGCAGGGGCGGAAAACAGATGACCAGAAGTGGCGGATCCATCTGGAAAAAAAAAAAATAGATTAACATCTCATACATCATGAAATCAAATCAACGCATTTCAAATTGATTATGTTTTCAATATACTTAGAAGTGTGTTTGAATTTGTAAACAATTATGAAATGAGGATATGGTATGCATATAGGCACTCAGATGAATATCAATTACTGTCTGTACAATTATAACATTATTATTGTGTTTTGGCCTGGAATATGCATGTGACATAATGATGGCATGAATTTTAAATATTTTCTATTCAAAATTTTTCATGCTGCCTGATATAGAAAGGGGGCAGTAGTGTATTTGAACAGACAAATAATATTCCTTTTTAAAGTGCAAAAGCTGTAGACTTTGAATGTCTTCAATGAAATTATTTCAAATAAACCAACATGTTGGAAACATGATAGATATATTTCACATACCATTAGACTCCAAGGCAGCCTCTTCCTCCTCTGTCACATATGTTAAATCAATCTCTGTAAAACATAACATGTTGTGTACACGTTAACAACAGATATTATAACATATGTTACTGTTGTTCAAAGACACACATCAATGTTGCATTAAAGATATACACACCCAAAGTTATGATTTACATCATTTTGATGGAGCATACAAATTACATTAGATTTGTTATTCTCAATGATTCAGATTTTCGATGTATTGTTTGGATTAATTTAAAAATCATAAAAGCATAGTACATAGAACATTTAAGATTTCTCATGTGTGTATCACTTGATGACTGTTGTCAAAAAAGAACATGGAAACAAACATATGCTATACATCTTCTGAATAACAAATGTGTAGACTAATAAAGTTTAAATTATTAATCGTTCAATATTAAAAGCAAATTAATATATAGTCAGTAGAGAAAATTATATGTTTGTTTCAAATGTTATGCTTCATCAGAATCATGCTCATAATATTGATTACCAATACACCTTCAATTACATATAAATGAGTCAATGGACTTACCAGGAGACCGCAAAGGCGGCTCTATGTCACTGCTGGATTCCTGTGGGCTCACCACACCAACTCTCTCTATGAATGATATAGATATATATTAGGAAACACATTTGGGATATCACTAAATCACATCTGTCTCGAATTTTAAGATTAATCAACTTGAAAATGTGAAGAATAGAGCAGTCATTAAACCAGAAAATGCTTGATTGAATCAAGGGGATTCTGTTAAAAATTCTGTATTGAACATATGTTTAATTTCAGACTATATTAGACATCAAACTCATCTCATACGATGCTATTGCATATCTAAATATACCCATTGATCAATGTTCGTAAAAGAATACACACAAACCACATTTTGAAGAGCAGCTGTTGACAAATCTAAACAAACACATGTGGCACATCGAGCCATTTGTGCAATGTACAGTAATCTTGTTTAGGACACAACACATATTTATCACAATACAAAACCAAATTGATTAGTACAAATATGTAATCATGGTGCTGTTAGAGTATGCTGATATCTATAAAGTAACTCCAACAGTGAATATGTGAATTATATATCAATATTGTTTAATCCAAAGAATGTAAAGATGAATGAATCTATTTTTTCTTAAAGGGACACTGACATGATTAATTTAAATCATTGATTTCTCTGTTCAAAATGATTTAACATTGACTCCTATTATAATTTGAATGTTGCTACATTTTAATCTTAAAGGCAGATAAGCAATATTGGATTCAATAAATATTGTTTGTTGAAGGTATCCACCAATCATCAATAAAAACCCAGGTTGGTCAACCAAAATTGAGATGCATATAAACGTACATTCTTGATTTTAAAATACATTTAGCAATAGAAGATTTCACATATGATGATAGTATTATATTTAAATGTTTATTAATATTGCATACTCTATCTGAATGACAACATTAATAATTGTAGCTCAGTATCCCTTTAATATAAAATTATATTGATTTGACAATGTTGGTGTTAATGAATTCTCTACTCCATATGTTGATGTAATGAATGGGATTGAGCATGCAATTCAAATCTAATATGTTATTTAAGTATATCCGAAGAATTATTTAATTTTCATCTATTAAAGGGACATTACATATAAATATTGAACAATGTGGATTTAGTATGTAATGTTCTGTCCATGTTTCTAAGACAAATGTCAATTAAAATGAGACATACCATACTGTGACAAGCCCTGGCTTGAGGATCCAGCAGCAACATCCATATCTGTAATATATTAAATGAGGATTGCATATCATTAATACAAATCATGCCATGTTTAAAATCTTTACATTATTAACAAATCAATTTAAAACTATTAATCCTGTGGTAGTCCCATGAGTTAATTGTTTCCTCAATTAAATTCATGATAAATATATCCTGGACTCTTATTTTCAATCAGTTGTGTTGTTTACTGTATCTTTAATAATTTTTTGGTGTTATTTCATAATCATCAATTGATGGCCATATGTTATAATTTATTTGTATTCTTCTTTTTTTATTATCTATAATATTGAAAATAAGAATACTGTATTCTTCACTAATATAATAATTCACATTTAATTTTGACCAACATGTGTAAAGCAATGCCACTTACAGCAAAGCCATGTTAACGTGGATACGAAATTCCATTTTCGCGATCATTGCGCAATGATTCCAAGCGGAATTACGCATCCGTCATTTGACCAACATGTATAAAGCAATGCCACTTACAGCAAAGCCATGTTAACGTGTATGTGAAATTCCATTTTCGCGATCATTGCGCAATGATTCCAAGCGGAATTACGCATCCGTCATTTGACCAACATGTATAAAGCAATGCCACTTACAGCAAAGCCATGTTAACGTGTATGTGAAATTCCATTTTCGCGATCATTGCGCAATGATTCCAAGCGGAATTACGCATCCGTCATTTGACCAACATGTATAAAGCAATGCCACTTACAGCAAAGCCATGTTAACGTGTATGTGAAATTCCATTTTCGCGATCATTGCGCAATGATTCCAAGCGGAATTACGCATCCGTCATTTGACCAACATGTATAAAGCAATGCCACTTACAGCAAAGCCATGTTAACGTGTATGCGCAATTCCATCTTCGCTCTGTGACGCATATTCTGTAGAGCGCAAGACACATCATTCCTATTTCATGTGTCACTAATCTAAAATCAGATATCTAAACATCATATGTAGTGTATGTTGTGAGATCTGTATAGGTTTAGTATCTGACTATATACACATTTTTGGATAAAAATAACAAATATTAAGATATTATATGAAGTTGGATAATTACCTTGTTCAGATTCTCTATCTCCTCCCAGGCCACCGGACGGAGAAGCAGCTGCCCTGGCCCCCGCGTCAGGACTTTCAGATCCCGCAGCTGGGAGGGAAGAAGAGGAGGCCGAGGATGGCGAGGATCTAAATCTTTTGGGGACCCGGAGATTGAGGAGCTCGCATAAAGTCACCTCATAAGGGAGTAGGTACAGTTTCCGCGGGGCCTCTCTTTTGCCACCTCTTTTACGGGCTTGTACCCAGTCCCTTATGAGGTTGACTTTTTTGGATAACCGCAACCTCATATCTCCGAATCTCCTCATGATCTGATCCTGGGTCCTCTGGACGTCACACACCAATCTAACCGCATTGGTGATAGACTCCCAGAGGGCCTTCTTAACAGGCGCATCTGTCAACCTCCTCTTGTTCCCAAACAGCTGGGGATAAAAGTCCTTGACGGCGTGGACCAGTGCAGCGCTCTCCTCCTTGGTGAACCTGGAAACTGACATGCCTGCTGGGTTTTCAAACAAATATATTATTATAATATATACTGCCTGCAGGCATTAGAGAACTGACAAAGATGGCAACGTGTAATGGACTTTTATATGGTGAAGTAAACATGAGATGCACCATGGGACAAGTTATCTGTACATCTGATTGGATAAAAGTTTGAAATATTGTTAGAATGTCTGTGAGACCATCCTGACTCAAGTTGTGTTTGTGTGATGAACTCGGATTGGCCGTTCCTTAATGTTTCATATCTTAGTAACTTCCTTACACATACCGCTTGGTGGTGCTGTTACTTCATTTTTCATGTAGACTTATTTGTAACTCATGGGCCTGTCATGCGGATATGTGTGACGCAGATTTAATATCCGTGATCCGTTAAATGATTAAATTCTCTTTAAAATCTAATACTGTCACATTATTAAATGTTGTAGACATTTTTCGGGTTAATAACGGTCTGTTTCTTTAATACAAATACACATTTAATATTGTATGTCTTTATTGTTCATAAAATAAATTTGTTGACTTATTGACATTGCTCTATTAAATGTCTTTATAATGCACATTGATTGTGTGCTATTGCGTGACATTAGACTAATGTTTAAAGATGCTAATCTGGTGTTTCAAGATGCGTTTCCCACGCAATATTTCTTAATGTTCAAATTCAGGTTAGAATGTCAGTAACTTGGATAATCTGTTTATAAATGTTAAACTACATGTTTGTTTGTTATTAGCAAATAAACCTCGAGCTTGTATTTGTCTGAAGTGCTCATATATGTTATTGTGCAATGGCGTCTTTATTTTTAAATAGACATTACAAACAAACAAGTGTATCAAATGATCTGTAGAGATAGAAGATTGTTTAGACTTTAAAATGTAAATCAATTTCTCTTAGTATTTATATATCCTCAACAGAAGAAATTTAAATGCACATGGTTGAGCCAATCACATAAGGCATCTCTGTGCATCCACCAATCTTCATCTACTGAGCCTATCTCGATATGCTTTTCAAGCAAAGTATGTCAAGTTAAGAAGAGAAGTAAATACACTCTTTAAATCTCTTAAAGGGACACTGTCCAAACAAATTTAGCGTTGGGGATTCAGATTGAGCATGAAATGTTAATCAACTTTATAATTTAATCCGATTCTCAAATGTTAACAGTAATCTTGTTATCTTTCTTTGCAAATCAATAATGATATTTTAGATTACGGACAATTGTTTCCAAAAAACCTGGGTTGTCCTTGACGATTGTTGGATCAATTAATCCAACCAAAAAAAGCAAGTTCTGTCCAGAGTACTGAAGCAAATAAATTATCTTTTTAATGCCTTTTTTTTAAAGTAATGATAGCAACATCACAAGGAGCATTCATAATACGAGACAATTTTTAAAGTTGCTTAAAATAGAATACTCATTCAGAATGTATAAATCATTAATTTTTTAACTGTCTCCCTTTAAGTATATTTTGAGTTCATGTCCCTTTAAAGAAACATTTCACAATAATGCTTAAAATATCAGAAACATAGGCACCTTCCTTTTGCTAAATTAGTCTAACATATGAGTAAAGCAAATTTAGATTAACTTCTAGATTGTTTTACACACTGACTGAAATATATTTATTAAAGGAGGTATTTTGGAGCCTTCAGCTTAGAGGGACATTAAGCTATATGTTATGTATGCATTTTGTATAAGATTCTAATATTTGACCAACTTAATATGTTTTGTTATTCAATCATTATATTGTAATTATATATATTCTTGGATTAAATACATATCTACATAGGCTATTTTGATGCTGATTGTTGGTTGCATATAGATGCCTTATGTAATTGACTAAGATATGTGCATTGATGTATTTTTTTAAAAGTATATTTAAAGACTGAATGTAATTCTATATTACTTTCTAAATATGTTTAAATTCTTTTAAGATTTTTTTAAAAATCTATACACAATATACTTTGTGAATGTCCCTTTAAGGACCAAAACATTTGGAATGTTGATTTAACATTGTCCAAATAAACTAAAGGGGAATTAAAATTATATAGAGATATTTGATGTCTAACCCAAGAGGTAAGATTTTTAAAAATACATAATATTACTAACTATAGTTAAATGACTCCACTAGAAAATTACATAGATTAACCTGGCATCCAATAACTAGCTTGTTAAAAATATCAAGTTAAATGACCTACCATTTATACAAGTAAAAATTAAAATAATTTCGAAAATAATGTTTTGAGATACCTAAGGAAGATACAAGATGTTATAAGCTTGTATAATGTGGCTATTCCCAGAGAACCTTAAGTAAAACAGGCATATACAAAAGGTTATTACCAAGGGAGATAGCTGGTTTACTTAGTACAAGTTCTTTTTATAACACTTTACAAAATCAAAATAAAGTGAATAAAACAGATGAAATGAAGCCTTTGTATATTTTACACAGTTGTAAAGAGTTGTGTTCTTTAAAGATAGAAGGCAGCAAACAAGCAGCTTATTGGTATTGTCTGAGAAAAGCAGAATTTTATAGCAAAGTCTCTTTATAGTTAAACTTAGAAATGAGAAACTGATTTGCAGTCTGCAGTGTCCATATATCAAGAGGTATCAGGTTACAGCAGGCAGAGTGTGTGATGCAGAGAGAAGGAGAGAGCCAGATTTAACCAGTTGTGAGCACTTTAACAGTTTGTATGTCAGCAGAACTTTGGATAAGAATATATACAGCTAGAGACAATTGTATATAAAATTAATGATACTTGCGAGTGAGTTTAGAACTGCAGAGAGCGAAGTTGGCACTGAGTCACAATGGATCACAGCAGGGAAGATGTTCTTATTTCCTGGTAGAGGTAAACACTCAGTAATGGAGCTGGCTGGAAAATCAGACTGCAGAGTTAACACAGACTTGCAAGAGTTGCTGCCAAAGACTGTTCCTTGAAGTGTAAAGCAGCAGGAAATGCTTCTTAGGTTTAGAAGCTGGAGAAATGACAACAAGGATTTCCTTTAACAGGTACAAAAGCAGGATCTGTAGATTTTAGCTTTAGAGCTTGAAGCAGAGTGGGAACTACAAACTTCAATTATCAAGCAAAGCACAGGTGTACTGAACACACCTTTAAAGGGAGGTGAAGGAGTGGGTTGGTCTTAGTTCTTAAAGCTACAGGAATATGACAGATCCCCCCTTTCAGGGGCGCCCCCTTCCCGGATCCAAACCTGGTTTGTCAGGATGTAGACGATGGAAGGATGTGAGCAATTGGGGAGCATGTAAGTCCCTAAGGGGTATCCAAGAATCCTCCTCATGACCATACCCTTTCCAATGTACTAGATACTCAATTGTTCTACCCCGGCGGCGCGAATCCAGAATTGATTCCACTTCGAATTCCGTTTGATCTTCTATCAGCTGAGGAGAGTCCTCGATGACTTGAGGAATATAAACATCAGATCCTTGATAGGATTTAAGTAGAGAAACATGGAAGGATGGGTGTATCCTGTAAGATACAGGTAGATCAAGAATCGCTGCATTAGGGTTGATCATTCTTTTTATCTTGAACGGACCTATGAACTGGTTAGCCAGTTTTTTGCTTGGTACCTTTAATTTGAGGTTTTTTGTTGAGAGCCAAACTCTATCGCCAACTGAGTATTGAGGTGGAGTTAGATGTTTTTTATCAAAATAACTCTTTTGGGTACATTTAGATTTCTCTAAGTGAATCTTTAGGGAAGTCAAAGTTTGTTTCAAATTAGAGACATAATCCAGAGCATAAGGTGATTTTGAGGTGGAGATGAAGTTGGGTACAGTGGTTGGATGGTAACCATAAGTGGCAAAGAAGGGTGAAACTTTAGTAGAAGAGTTGATGGAGTTGTTGTATGCGAACTCTGCAAGCGGTAACCATTCAACCCAGTCATCCTGGTTCTGTGAGATATAACACCTTAAGTATTGCTCCAAAGTCTGATTCAGTCTTTCAGTAAGGCCATTAGATTGGGGATGAAATGCTGTTGTCATTCTAGAGGAGATTCTTAACAATTTACATAGTGCCTTCCAAAACCTGGATGTGAATTGAGTCCCTCGATCAGTGACTATAGAGGTCGGTAAACCATGGAGTTTCACAATGTGATCAAAGAATGTTTTAGCTGTTGTGATAGCGTTTGGAATTCTCTTAAGAGGTATGAAATGAGAGAGTTTAGTAAGATGATCTATAACCACTAATATGGTTGTGAATGAATTAGATGGTGGTAATTCGACTATGAAGTCCATTCCAATCATGGTCCAAGGGACTTCAGGTATAGGTAATGGTTTTAGTAAACCAAAAGGTCTGTGGTGTTCTTTTTTGCAAGCAGCACATACGTGACAATCTGACACATAGTCCTTAACTGGACGTTTGCCTTGCTTCAGGGTGCGCAAATTTGTTTCTGCTGTTAACTGGGTGTTGCAATCCTCATATAAGACAGCCATCTCCTTAAAAAATTCACTGATAGAATTCAAAATAGGATCATCAGTTTCATAAAACTTATCAGCCCACGAACGGGGATCTCCAGTTAGATAAGAGATGGTAGTACAAACCTTGATCTTGTCAGTATAATATGTCCTGGGCTTCATGGAAAACATCAGCATGCATGCATTTCTGAATTCACGAAAGCGTGTTCTTTCACCAGAAAAAATGCGTGGAGGGTTAACCTGTGGTTCAGGGTGATCAGCCTCTTTCCTTGAAAAGAAATCATTCATTAACCTCTTCAAGGTGTGGTTTTCATTTTTAACTTCAGTCAAACCTTGTGCTAAAATTTCAACTATCTGGTTTAAGGAAGCTATTTCAATTGCCATTGAGGCAGGATCCATGATTTTTTTTATATACAAGCTTTAAACTATAATGTATATATGTTAGTAAATTTCTTTATGGCTTGATAATTCTGTTATAAGCTTGTATAATGTGGCTATTCCCAGAGAACCTTAAGTAAAACAGGCATATACAAAAGGTTATTACCAAGGGAGATAGCTGGTTTACTTAGTACAAGTTCTTTTTATAACACTTTACAAAATCAAAATAAAGTGAATAAAACAGATGAAATGAAGCCTTTGTATATTTTACACAGTTGTAAAGAGTTGTGTTCTTTAAAGATAGAAGGCAGCAAACAAGCAGCTTATTGGTATTGTCTGAGAAAAGCAGAATTTTATAGCAAAGTCTCTTTATAGTTAAACTTAGAAATGAGAAACTGATTTGCAGTCTGCAGTGTCCATATATCAAGAGGTATCAGGTTACAGCAGGCAGAGTGTGTGATGCAGAGAGAAGGAGAGAGCCAGATTTAACCAGTTGTGAGCACTTTAACAGTTTGTATGTCAGCAGAACTTTGGATAAGAATATATACAGCTAGAGACAATTGTATATAAAATTAATGATACTTGCGAGTGAGTTTAGAACTGCAGAGAGCGAAGTTGGCACTGAGTCACAATGGATCACAGCAGGGAAGATGTTCTTATTTCCTGGTAGAGGTAAACACTCAGTAATGGAGCTGGCTGGAAAATCAGACTGCAGAGTTAACACAGACTTGCAAGAGTTGCTGCCAAAGACTGTTCCTTGAAGTGTAAAGCAGCAGGAAATGCTTCTTAGGTTTAGAAGCTGGAGAAATGACAACAAGGATTTCCTTTAACAGGTACAAAAGCAGGATCTGTAGATTTTAGCTTTAGAGCTTGAAGCAGAGTGGGAACTACAAACTTCAATTATCAAGCAAAGCACAGGTGTACTGAACACACCTTTAAAGGGAGGTGAAGGAGTGGGTTGGTCTTAGTTCTTAAAGCTACAGGAATATGACACAAGATCTTATCAAATTAATTTTACATTCAACAACACTGTCACTTTAATGTAATTGAACCACTTCCCCTTCTTAAAAGTGAAAATAAATAATTTATGAGAAATTTTGACTACATATCCAAAATTAATTTAATATCTAAAATTTTCAAAAGAAAAGCATCGAAGGATCTCACTCCCCAATTAATGTTAAAAAAGATAGTTTAATGTAATATTCTCGGAATCAGTTGATTTTCTAAAATTAATGCATTATTTGATCTTATGCATGTGCTTGTCAAATAGCCAACTACCAGTCATGGGAGTCAAACTTTTTTTTATTGACAGATTATATGGATATTTATTATAATCTGTTTAAAAGAATGTATTTAATAATAAAATGTTTATTATTAACATGTAAAAAAAAAAAAGTTTATTGAAAAAAAAAAAGAATATTCCTGGAAGTCATCAGATGCCAATCTGAAATGACAAATAAAAAAATGGAACAAAGTTAATACACACGTTGTCAAATATTCATAAAATACATTTACAATCATCTTGTGTCTATGCTCTAACTTTGTTCAACATTTTTGAAAGATATTTATTAAATTGATTTAAAAAAAAAAAAAAAACATACACCATTATATTGTTGAATCAAAATTCAATTTAAATATCCAAATTTCTAATTATACATAATAATGTATATCACATTTCAACAATATATGTATGCTGAACATAAATGTAATATTTCATGTCCATTCAAATACCTCTATATCAACTATAATATGTATTCCTTTTTCTGATTGTGATCCCTAAATATCTAATGATGAAATAAGTATGACTAATGTATGTAAGCTAACAATAATCAACATTCTTCCTGTGATTCTTAACTAGCATGCACCAACCTGGATAATGCATGGTCTTTGAAAGTCAATTCAGGGGTAAACAGTTGATCTTCAATAGGTGTCTTATTCATCAGTTCATTAAATAGAGGACTGGGAAATACCATCTAAAAAAGTAAATTCATCTAAGTGTCTGATTGTGATCCATAAATATCTAATAAAGAACTAAATATGACTAATGTATGTAAGCTACTAATATTCAACAGTCTTCACTAGCATGCATTGGTACACCAACCTGGATAATGCATGGTCTTTAAAAGTCAATTCAGGGGTAAACAGTTGATCTTCAATAGGTGTCTTATTCATCAGTTCATTAAATAGAGGACTGGGAAATACCATCTAAAAATTTGAAAATCATCTAAGTGTCTCCAATAGGATGTCTCCACAGCCTTATTCTATCAAATAGTTGGCACTTACCATGTGAACATGTCTTTGTATGGTTTTCAAGGTCAGCAGATTTGAAAGATAATGCCAGACATGATCCCATTGGTATACTTCAATTTCAATCTTGGCTTTTTCCCACTGTCAGTCTGGGCAATCTTCACTGTCAGGCTTCTAATTCTTCCCTTTCAGTCTTTAGATTAAGTCAGCTCCCTAATGGAAGAAAAATTGTAATTAAAATTACTACAAGTGTGTGAATCAGTTCTGTACCCCTCTCCCACCCCCCATTTCATAATAAATTTCTGTCACTAGCTTACTAAGCGTGTGTAGCAACTTGTGTTATTTTCTATCAAGTGTGAAGATGAGTCATATTGAGCAGAACAAACCTCTAATGTGTGACATTGAACCATAGTCATTCTAGAGGATCCCTTTCTGAGTATTTACATTTTAAGTAATGTGTAAACTAAATACTATTTTTGAAAATGTATGCCATATGATGTATTTGTGTACAATTCATGCCAGCAACAGTCCATACATTTATACTTACCATCTGATGTCCTCTTTAAAAACCAGGTGGCAAAGACTCGCTACAGGACCCAATGCCCAGAGCATCACCTATATTAATAAATGAAACACATTTTTATCATTTGATGAACAATCCTAACATGTTTGCACAATTCTCTACTTGTCATTTCCCTAGAGTTCACATCTATTGAAAATACTACAGTCTAACTTCTATTATTTACCGTCTAAAGTGGCGGTTGATGACGTCTGCTCTGACATCGAGGCCCTTGTCCTGGAATTCCCCCTCTAGAACAGGATCATCCTCCTCATCTCTGAGGAGGTCTCTGTCCACCGGGACGGCCTGCAGCATCCCAGCCCGCTGTGCAATATTATGCAGGACGCTACAGGCTACAACGATCTTAGCCACCTTCTTTGGGTTGTACTGGAGTGCTCCTCCAGAACGGTCGAGGCACCTGAATCTCATCTTCAGGAGCCCGAACATCCTTTCAACCACCGCCCTGGTTCTCTTATGAGCCCTATTGTAGCGCTCCTCAGACACATCAGTCGGGCTACGCAAGGGGGTAATGAGCCAAGGCCGGCTCATGTACCCAGAATCACCTATAAATTATGGACAGAACATAATTCAAACATAATCCTTAAAATAGTATTTTTATTTAAAAAAATATTTTGGTACACGATAATCCATTTAAAAATTTTTTCATAAAAATCCAAAAATCTAGTTCTATATTATTCTGTATCTTCCCATTTCATCTAAGACATGCTACATATGCATATTTCTCCTAAACCAAACCTTGTGTAAAATGCTAACTACATGGTTACATTGCATTCTCTATCTGAGCATTTAAGGTATGACATGCTACATATCTGCATTGAACTAAAAGTAGACATTAGCGGAAAGAGACAATGACATGGTTAAATTGCAAGAGCTAATATCTTCCCATTTCAGCTAAGACATGCTACATATGCGTATTTCTCCTAAAACAAACCTTGTGTAAAATGCTAACTACATGGTTACATTGCATTCTCTATCTGAGCATTTAAGGTATGACATGCTACATATCTGCATTGAACTAAAAGTAGACATTAGCGGAAAGAGACAATGACATGGTTAAATTGCAAGAGCTAATATGTTCCCATTTCAGCTAAGACATGCTACATATGCGTATTTCTCCTAAACCAAACCTTGTGTAAAATGCTAACTACATGGTTACATTGCATTCTCTGAGCATTTAAGGTATGACATGCTACATATCTGCATTGAACTAAAAGTAGACATTAGCGGAAAGAGACAATGACATGGTTAAATTGCAAGAGCTAATATCTTCCCATTTCAGCTAAGACATGCTACATATGCGTATTTCTCCTAAACCAAACCTTGTGTAAAATGCTAACTACATGGTTACATTGCATTCTCTGAGCATTTAAGGTATGACATGCTACATATCTGCATTGAACTAAAAGTAGACATTAGCGGAAAGAGACAATGACATGGTTAAATTGCAAGAGCTAATATCTTCCCATTTCAGCTAAGACATGCTACATATGCGTATTTCTCCTAAACCAAACCTTGTGTAAAATGCTAACTACATGGTTACATTGCATTCTCTGAGCATTTAAGGTATGACATGCTACATATCTGCATTGAACTAAAAGTAGACATTAGCGGAAAGAGACAATGACATGGTTAAATTGCAAGAGCTAATATCTTCCCATTTCAGCTAAGACATGCTACATATGCGTATTTCTCCTAAACCAAACCTTGTGTAAAATGCTAACTACATGGTTACATTGCATTCTCTGAGCATTTAAGGTATGACATGCTACATATCTGCATTGAACTAAAAGTAGACATTAGCGGAAAGAGACAATGACATGGTTAAATTGCATGAGCTAATATCTTCCCATTTCAGCTAAGACATGCTACATATGCGTATTTCTCCTAAACCAAACCTTGTGTAAAATGCTAACTACATGGTTACATTGCATTCTCTATCTGAGCATTTAAGGTAAGACATGCTACATATCTGCATTGAACTAAAAGTAGACATTAGCGGAAAGAGACAATGACATGGTTAAATTGCAAGAGCTAATATGTTCCCATTTCAGCTAAGACATGCTACATATGCGTATTTCTCCTAAACCAAACCTTGTGTAAAATGCTAACTACATGGTTACATTGCATTCTCTGAGCATTTAAGGTATGACATGCTACATATCTGCATTGAACTAAAAGTAGACATTAGCGTCGGAAAATAACAAATGGTAAAATTGCATCCTATAGCTGAACATGACGCTAACATTTTAAAACTACAGTGGCAATTGTCAAACTAATTAACCATGTTGTGCACAAATACTCACCAACGAGATAACCAGGGGGCATTTGTCTTTCCTCAAACTGTCTCCACAGGGACGACTGAAAGAGGATGCGGGCATCATGACAAGCACCTCCAAAATTCGCATACACATGCATAATCTTCATCCGTGCGTCACAAACATACTGCACGTTGAGGCTATGAAAATGTTTGCGATTTCTGAAGGGCAAGTCATCAATTGGAGCACGCAGCGCAATGTGGGTACAATCAATGGCTCCCAAGACATTGGGCAATTCAGCAATATCAAAGAATTCCCGCTTCAGGCGCCTCCAATCACCATCATTCTGTGGGAATCCTATGTATTGCTTACTGATACGTACCATGGCGTCCAGAAAGTTATCAAACACCCCAGAGAATGTACCTTGAGACAGGCCATGCATGTACAGTTCTCCGGATTGAAAACTCCCGGAGGCCAGGACGTATAGACAGCTTAGCATCTTACTCATGGGGGGAACAGCAGTCCTTATTTGTATACGTGGCTCCAAATGAGGTTTAAGAAGATCGTAAAGGCCAATGAGCTGTTCGCGATTGAGCCGATACTTATCATAAACCTCAAAGTCGCTCATGTTTTCCAAGGTGGGTCTCACCCTGTAGACACGAGGACCTCGAACCAGACGACCCCTTCGTCTCGGTCTGAGCCGCCGAGGCTGCCTGATTCGACCAACAGCTAGTTCGCCAATAGCAGCACCAGCAGCGTCTACCATGTCATCGTCATCCATCTTTCAAAACAGCGTAACAAGGTAAGCACTTGATCTGATGTGGATCACAAGTGATGCTTTGGCCATGTTGTTTGTGGGATTTATAGTACAATTAGTCCAATGGTAGTGAGTTTGTAATGATTGCTAATTGTATACACTTGTTTGTATGTGAGCGGCGCGAATGCTTTCACAGTGGGCGTTTATTTGTTGTTTGCTGAAATGTTGTTTTCCCCCAATGAATCTCAATGTGAAAGTGTCAAATATCACACATACAGTGCATGTTTGTAATGTTTGATCATATGCGTAATCAATATTTGTTAAACGCGATCTTATAGTAACAAGCACACGTCCAGGCTAACATGAATGAAAGTGCATAGTTGTGTATAATGTGCATCGAATGTGATCGATCAATGTTACTGCAATATTGTTTGTAAACGATAAAGTAACATCTGCCATCTGTAGTATTGTATATATAAGTGATTGCCGAGCTGTCAATATTGTATGCGTCCCTTTAAAATCGCAATAATAATTCAGAACTTCCCGTCTGTCATCTGTAGTATTGTATATATAAGTGATTGCCGAGCTGTTAATATTGTATGCGTCCCTTTCAAATCGCAATAATAATTCCGAACTTCCCGTCTGCCATCTGTAGTATTGTATATATAAGTGATTGCCGAGCTGTCAATATTCTATGCGTCCCTTTCAAATCGCAATAATTATTCCGAACTTCCCGTCTGCCATCTGTAGTATTGTATATATAAGTGATTGCCGAGCTGTCAATATTGTATGCGTCCCATAAAAATGGCACTAATACTGAAGCACTTCCGGCTGTCATCTGTAGTATTGTATATATAAGTGATTGCCGAGCTGTCAATATTGTATGCGTCCCATAAAAATGGCACTAATACTGAAGCACTTCCGGCTGTCATCTGTAGTATTGTATATATAAGTGATTGCCGAGCTGTCAATATTGTATGCGTCCCATTCAAATGGCACTAATACTGAATAACTTCCGGATGCCATCTGTAGTATTGTATATAAAGTGATTTGCGATCTGACAATATTTCTTAATTGTCCCATTGAAATTTCCCTAATAATGCTGTTCCAAAGTGTTGTTTACGTATATGTTGTATTGTAGTATTGAGTGTTAAAGTTCCTAAAGGGGCGGTACAGTGGTGAATCTGTGATGTGTATGGTTGAATCTTCTAATGACGTCATGATATTATTAACCTGCCTATGTAGTTGTGAAATCCTCATTGTGTTGTTGTATTGTGCTACATTGTTATTGTGTGCTGAATAAAATCTAAATGTGTGCTTTGTGGTTGCGTGATGGGTGATGCGTGTTATGTACATGTACGTATATATTGTGATTGTGTCCCACATATGCTGACTTCTATATAGCGGTGTGGCATTGTTGTTCCTTCCCATAAAGTGACATCTGTAATCTTGTGTAATGATGTTCTTGTTGTACGTAATTCCTAATGGTTTCTGGTGATGGAATCATGATGTTAAAAGTACAGTAAAATCCATATGTTGTGTTTTGTGATTCCTCTAGAGAATGTAATGTGTTTTTCCCCCATCATTTGAATGCACATGTATGAGTGAATGTTAAAAGTAATGTATGTGCATCCATGAGTGATCATGTGTTAAGCCTATGTAGATATGCAGTTGCTGCAAGCATATGAGTTGAATAACTGAAATGCAATAATAAAGGTAAATGAGAGGTGTTTCCCATTGTGTACTGTTTGTGAATCCAGAAAATTTTAATGATTTTTTTTTTCCGTTTAAATGTAATTTTATTTAAATAATAATGTGTTACTAGTGATGTTGATTTGTAGTTGATGTAATCTAAAAGTGTGAAACAATTTAATGGTGTTGTGAATATTCAATAATTAAAATCCATAAATCCACCATAGGGAAATAGTCATTTCTTGATCTATTTATCATAGCTGTGTCTAACGCATGAAATCATGTCTTTTCTAGCGCTGGTATTTGGAGTTTTTCTGTCTACGCTATTTGCGTGCGTTAGGGAAATGTGGGTTTCGCGTGCACGAGCACGTCTTCCCAATAGAAGTCAATGGAGGCTCTAAAATTTTTTATTTTTTTTTTCTAAGACTGGTTTTCCTCGTAAAGTGAGTGACGTCATGAGCTTTTGTGAAAAAGTAACTAAATCGTGTTATTTTTGTAATAAATTAATTTTTTTTGTATGTCATGTGGTGTATATTGTTTGTATGCATCGATGAGTGTATGTTTGTGATAATGTTATTAGTTAGATGTAGGTATATGAGGGTCTTTTCACGTGTGTCAATGTAAGTCAATGGGAAAATGGATTTGTGTATATTTTTTTCTAACACCCGAGATCTCGCAACTTTGATCCTTTGTATTTTGATGAAAAATTATTAAATCATAAAAATAAAAATAGTGTAGTGTTTGTATGAGTGTAAGTGTAGTTTGTGTAATATTTGTTTTGTGATTCGTGGATGTTTATTTTGTCGGTATATGTTTACTACTGGGTCTGAGGTGTCGGTAGAAATGTGAGCGTTAGGTGATTTTTGAGTGTCGGTAAATAAACTCTAAATACCGGAGTCCGTAAGAAACCCGCGTTAGGGGCCTCTAACGCTGGTTTTCACGGCTAACGCCGAACTCTAAATCTAGGCCTATATTAATAATATATATAATATAATAACTATATTAACCCTAATATAATTAGGGTTAATATAGGTGGCGGCGGTGTAGGGGGATTAGATTAGGGGTTAATATATTTAATATAGGTGGCAGCGGTGTAGGGGGGTCAGATTACAGGTAAAAGAGCTGATTACTTTGGGACAATGCCCCGCAAAAGGCCCTTTTAAGGGCTGGTAATAGAGCTGGTTACTTTGGGGCAATGCCCCGCAAAAGGCCCTTTTAAGGGCTGGTAATAGAGCGGGTTACTTTGGGGCAATGCCCCGCAAAAGGCCCTTTTAAGGCTGGTAATAGAGCTGGTTACTTTGGGACAATGCCCTGCAAAAGGCCCTTTTCAGGGCTATTTGTAATTTAGTTTAGGGTAGGGACATTTTAGTATTTTAGGGGGTAATACATTTATTATTGGTGGCGGCGGTGTAGGGGGATTAGATTAGGGGTTAATCATTTTAATATAGGTGGCGGCGGTGTAGGGGGATTAGATTAGGGGTAATGTAGTTAAAATAGGTGGCGGCGGTGTAGGGGGATCATATTAGGGGGTAATATAGTTAATATATGTGGCGGCGGTGTAGGGGGATTAGATTAGGGGTTAATAATTTTAATATAGGTGGTGGCGGTGTAGGGGGATTAGATTAGGGGTTAATAATTTTAATATAGGTGGCGACGGTGTAAGGGGGTCAGATTAGGGGGTAGTACATATAATGTAGGTGGCGGCGGGGTAGGGGGCTCACATTAGGGGGTAATGTAGTTAATATAGGTGGTGGCGGTGTAGGGGGATTAGATTAGGGGGTAATGTAGTTAAAATAGGTGGCGGTGGGGTAGGGGGCTCACATTAGGGGGTAATGTAGTTAATATAGGTGGCGGTGGTGTAGGGGGATTATATTAGGGGGTAATGTAGTTAAAATAGGTGGCGGCGGGGTAGGGGGCTCACATTAGGGGGTAATAATTTTAATATAGATGGCGGCGGTGTAGGGGGATTACATTAGGGGTTAATACTTTTAATGTAGGTGGCGGCGGTGTAGGGGGATCACATTAGGGGGTTAGACATTTAATGTAGGTGGCGGCGGGGTCCGGGAGCGGCGGTTTAGGGGTTAAACACTTTATTAGGGATTGCGGCGGGGGATTGCGGTTGACAGGTAGATAGACATTGTGCATACGTTAGGTGTTAGGTTTTATTTTGCAGGCAGTTTAGGGAGCTACGGGGCTCCAAAACTCAGCGTAAGGCTTACTACGCCTGCAATTTGTGGCGAGGTGCAAATGGAGTAAGATTTCTCCATTTTCGCCACGTAAGTCCTTACGCTGTATATTGGATACCAAACTGCGCGGGTTTGGTATACCTGTCTATGGGCCAAAAAACTACGGCCGAAGGCAGAAATATATGAGCGTAACTTCTAGGTTATGCCGTATATGTGATACCAAACCAGTGCAAAATTTGGCGTCGCCGGCTTTTGCGGGCGATGCTGCATATCCGATCGGGCCCATGATATTTATGCTTCCTACCATTCTGGGTTAATTCATGTTATTAAGCTAGAAAAAATATAAAATAGTGAGGTTAAGTCTAGTATGTATTCCAACTGGTTTGTGATGTTGCAGATATATCTAACCATATGTATTTTTTGCTTGTTGTATTCTGTATCCCTGCAGTTTGCCATGTCATTTGTATGCTGTATTATGCTCTTGACCTCAATATAAATTATTATATAAAAAAAAAAAATTCAAATCACACTTTCAATTAATGAAAATTATACACAAATTCAATATGATCATCTAAACAATCTTTCATGGTTGCATTTAATTGTTTTAAATATTTAAACAAATTAATTTTGTATAAATTAATATTATCAGATAAGTGAAATATCTGTATTTAGACATATTAGACAGTCTTCAGAAATATTAATTATTTGTCATGTTTTACAATAAAAGCAGCTCGATCCTCCTTTTCCTACAGAGCACCATTATGGAACAACCTCCCGCACACTTCCAAACCTTCCCCAAGCCTAAAATCCTTTAAGAGATCCCTCTCTACATATCTCAAAACAGAATGCACCTGTCATGGTTGATTATATATTTCCTACCTGTTCTATGTTAAATGTTTGCATATATTGTGTATTATTATTGTTTCTTTCATGTAATTAGCAAGAGTCCATGAGCTAGTGACGTATGGGATATACATTCCTACCAGGAGGGGCAAAGTTTCCCAAACCTTAAAATGCCTATAAATACACCCCTCACCACACCCACAATTCAGTTTTACAAACTTTGCCTCCCATGGAGGTGGTGAAGTAAGTTTGTGCTAGATTCTACGTTGATATGCGCTTCGCAGCAGGTTGAAGCCCGGTTTTCCTCTCAGAGTGCAGTGAATGTCAGTGGGACGTGAAGAGAGTATTGCCTATTTGAATACCATGGTCTTCCTCTACGGGATCTATTTCATAGGTTCTCTGTTATAGGTCGTAGAGATTTCTTCTCCTACCTCCCTTTTCAGATCGACGATATACTCTTATATACCATTACCTCTACTGATTCTCGTTTCAGTACTGGTTTGGCTTTCTACTATATGTAGATGAGTGTCCTGGGGTAAGTAACTCTTATTTTTTGTGACACTCTAAGCTATGGTTGGGCACTTTATATGTAAAGTTTTAAATATATGTCTTTAAACTTATATTTGCCATGATTCAGGATAATCAGTATTCCTTATATTCAGACTGTCAGTTTCATTATTTGGGATAATGCATATGAATAAAATATTTTTTCTTACCTTGAAAATTTTCAATTGACTATTTTTTTCCTGCGGGCTGTTAGGCTCGCGGGGGCAGAAAATGTTTCTTTTTATTGCGTCAATCTTGGCGCAAACTTTTTTGGCACAAAATTTTGTCATTTCCGGCGCCGTAGTTGACACCGGAAGTTGTATTCTGTTAACGTCATTTTTGACGCATGCGTATTCAGACGTTTTTTTGCGCCAAAAAATGTGAACGTCGGTTTCGACGTCAGAGGATGTGGTGTCATACTTGGCGCCAAAAAAATATGGGCGTTGTATTTGGCGCCAATAATGTGGGCGTCATTCTTGGCGCCAAAAAATATGGGCGTCTTTTTTGTTCCACTTTTTTCCTCACATCATTTAAGCCTCACTTTTTCATTGCTTCTGGTTTCTAGAAGCTTGTTATTTTGCATTCTTTCCCATTCCTGAAACTGTCATTTAAGGAATTTGATAATTTTGCTTTATATGTTGTTTTTTCTGTTACATATTGCAAGATGTCTCATCCTGACCCTGGATCAGAATCCACTAGTGGACAGACGCTGCCTGATGCTGGTTCTACCAAAGTTAAGTGCATTTGTTGTAAACTTGTGGTAACTGTTCCTCCAGCTGTAGTTTGTGTTAGTTGCCATGATAAACTTTCCAATGCAGATTGTGTCTCCATTAGTAATAATCCTTTACCTGTTGTTGTTCCTTCAACATCTAATGTTCAGGATGTTCCTGTTAATGTAAAAGAATTTGTTTCTAATTCTATTAGGAAGGCTCTGTCTGTTATTCCTCCTTCCAGTAAACGTAAAAGGTCTTTTAAAACTTCTCACATTTCGGATGAATTTTTAAGTGACCGCCATCATTCTGACTTATCTGTTTCTGATGAGGATTTTTCTGGTTCAGAAGATTCTGCCTCAGATATTGATACTGATAAATCTTCATATTTATTTAAAATGGAGTTTATTCGTTCATTACTTAAAGAAGTATTGATTGCATTAGATATGGAGGAGTCTAGTCCTCTTGATACTAAAACTGCTAAACGTTTAAATTCGGTTTATAAACCTCATGTGGTTATTCCAGAAGTTTTTCCAGTTCCTGATGCTATTTCAGAAGTGATTTCTAGGGAATGGAATAGTCTGGGTACTTCATTTACTCCTTCTCCAAGGTTTAAGAAATTGTACCCTGTGCCATCTGATAGATTAGAGTTTTGGGACAAAATCCCCAAAGTTGATGGGGCTATCTCTACTCTTGCTAAACGTACTACTATTCCTACGGCAGATAGTACTTCCTTTAAGTATCCTTTAGATAGGAAGCTTGAATCCTTTCTAAGGAGAGCTTATTTATGTTCAGGTAATCTTCTTAGACCTGCTATCTCTTTGGCTGATGTTGCTGCAGCTTCAACTTTCTGGTTGGAGGCTTTAGCGCAACAAGTATCAGACCATAATGTTTATAGCATTGTTAAACTTCTTCAACATGCTAATAACTTTGTCTGTGATGCCATTTTTGATATCATTAGAATTGATGTCAGGTATATGTCTTTAGCTATTTTAGCTAGAAGAGCTTTATGGCTTAAAACCTGGAATGCAGATATGACTTCTAAGTCAACTTTGCTCTCTCTCTCTTTCCAAGGTAATAAATTGTTTGGTTCTCAGTTGGATTCAATCATTTCAACTGTTACTGGGGGGAAGGGAGCCTTTTTGCCCCAGGGCAAAAGATCTAAAGGTAAATATAGGGCTGCTAATCGTTTTCGTTTCTTTCGTCAGAATAAGCAGCAGAAGCCTGACCCTTCCTCTAAAGGAACGGTTTCCGTTTGGAAACCTTCTCCAGTCTGGAATAAATCCAAGCCTTTTAGAAAGTCAAAACCAGCTCCTAAATCCGCATGAAGGTGCGGCCCTCATTCCAGCACAGCTGGTAGGGGGCAGGTTACGATTTTTCAAAGATGTTTGGGTCAATTCAATTCACAATCTTTGGATTCAGAACATTGTTTCACAAGGGTACAGAATAGGTTTCAAGGTAAGGCCGCCTGTGAGAAGATTTTTTCTCTCACGCATTCCAGTAAATCCAGTGAAGGCTCAGGCGTTTCTGAAATGTGTTTCAGACCTAGAGTTTGCTGGGGTAATTATGCCAGTTCCAGTTCTGGAACGGGGTCTGGGGTTTTACTCAAATCTATTCATTGTACCAAAGAAAGAGAATTCTTTCAGACCAGTTCTGGATCTAAAAATATTGAATCGTTATGTAAGGATACCAACATTCAAAATGGTGACTATAAGGACTATTCTGCCTTTTGTTCAGCAAGGGCATTATATGTCTACAATAGACTTACAGGATGCATATCTTCATATTCCGATTCATCCAGATCACTATCAGTTCCTGAGATTCTCTTTTCTAGACAAGCATTACCAGTTTATTGCTCTTCCGTTTGGCCTAGCAACAGCTCCAAGGATCTTTTCGAAGGTTCTCGGTGCCCTTCTCTCTGTAATCAGAGAACAGGGTATTGCGGTATTTCCTTATTTGGACGATATCTTGGTACATGCTCAGTCTTTACATTCTGCAGAATCTCATACGAATCAACTTGTGTTGTTTCTTCAAAGACATGGTTGGAGGATCAATTTACCAAAGAGTTCCTTGATTCCTCAGACAAGGGTAACCTTTTTGGGTTTCCAAATAGACTCAGTGTCCATGACTTTGTCTCTAACAGAAAAGAGACGTCTGAAATTGGTTTCAGCCTGTCAAAACCTTCAGTCTCAATTGTTCCCTTCGGTAGCATTATGCATGGAAATTCTAAGTCTCATGACTGCTGCATCGGACGCGATCCCTTTTGCTCGTTTTCACATGAGACCACTTCAGCTTTGTATGCTGAACCAGTGGTGCAGGGATTATACAAGGATATCACAAATAATATCCATAAGTCCCAATGTTCGATCTTCTCTAACTTGGTGGTTGGATCACCATCGTTTAATTCAAGGGGTCTCTTTTGTTCGTCCAACCTGGACTGTGATCTCAACAGATGCGGGTCTTTCAGGTTGGGGAGCTATATGGGGATCTCTGACAGCGCAGGGGGTTTGGGAATCTCAGGATGCGAGATTACCAATCAACATTTTGGAACTCCGTGCGATTTTCAGAGCTCTTCAGTTCTGGCCTCTTCTGAAGAGAGAATCGTTTATTTGTTTTCAGACAGACAATGTCACAACCGTGGCGTATGTCAATCATCAAGTTGGGACTCACAGTCCTCAAGCTATGAAAGAAGTATCTCGGATACTTGTATGGGTGGAATCCAACTCTTGTCTAATTTCTGCGGTTCATATCCCAGGTGTAGACAATTGGGAAGCGGATTATCTCAGCCGCCAGACGTTACATCCGGGCGAATGGTCTCTTCACCCAGAGGTATTTTTTCAGATTGTTAAAATCTGGGGACTTCCAGAAATAGATCTGATGGCCTCTCATCTAAACAAGAAACTTCCCAGGTATCTGTCCAGATCCAGGGATCCTCAGGCGGAAGCAGTGGATGCGTTGTCACTTCCTTGGAATTATCATCCTGCCTATATCTTTCCGCCTCTAGTTCTTCTTCCAAAAGTGATTTCCAAAATTCTAATGGAGCGTTCGTTTGTACTGCTGGTGGCTTTAGCATGGCCTCAGAGGTTTTGGTATGCGGATCTCATTCGAATGGCCAGTTGCCAACCTTGGACACTTCCGTTAAGACCAGACCTTCTATCTCAAGGTCCATTTTTCCATCAGGATCTCAAATCATTAAATTTGAAGGTATGGAGATTGAACGCCTGATTCTTAGTCATAGAGGTTTCTCTGACTCAGTGATTAATACTATGTTACAGGCTCGTAAATCTGTTTCTCGAAAGATTTATTATCGAGTTTGGAAGACTTACATTTCTTGGTGTTCTTCTCATAAGTTCTCTTGGCATTCTTTTAGAATTCCTAGAATTTTACAGTTTCTTCAGGATGGTTTGGATAAGGGTTTGTCTGCAAGTTCTTTGAAAGGACAAATCTCTGCTCTTTCTGTTCTTTTTCACAGAAAGATTGCTAATCTTCCTGATATTCATTGTTTTGTACAGGCTTTGGTCCGTATCAAACCTGTCATTAAGTCAATCTCTCCTCCTTGGAGTCTTAATTTGGTTTTGAAAGCTTTTCAGGCTCCTCCGTTTGAGCCTATGCATTCTCTGGACATTAAATTACTTTCTTGGAAAGTATTGTTCCTTTTGGCCATCTCTTCTGCTAGAAGAGTTTCTGAGTTATCTGCTCTTTCTTGTGAATCTCCTTTTCTGATTTTTCATTAGGATAAGGTGGTGTTGCGGACTTCATTTCAATTTTTACCTAAGGTTGTGAATTCTAACAACATTAGTAGAGAAATTGTTGTTCCTTTATTGTGTCCTAATCCTAAGATTTCTAAGGAAAGATCTTTACATTCTTTGGATGTAGTAAGAGCTTTAAAATATTATGTTGAAGCTACTAAAGATTTTAGAAAGACTTCCAGTCTATTTGTTATCTTTTCTGGTTCCAAGAAAGGTCAGAAGGCTTCTGCCATTTCTTTGGTGTCTTGGTTAAAGTCTTTGATTCATCTTGCTTATGTGGAGTCGGGTAAGTCTCCGCCTCAAAGGATTACGGCTCATTCTACTAGGTCAGTTTCTACTTCCTGGGCTTTTAGGAATGAAGCTTCTGTTGATCAGATTTGCAAAGCAGCAACTTGGTCTTCTTTGCATACTTTTACTAAATTCTACCATTTTGATGTGTTTTCTTCTTCTGAAGCAGTTCTTGGTAGAAAAGTACTTCAGTCAGCTGTTTCTGTTTGATTCGTCTGCTTATAATTTTAGTTTTTTTCATTATAAGATTAAAACTTTTTGATTTGGGTTGTGGATTATTTTTTCAGCGGAATTGGCTGTCTTTATTTTTATCCCTCCCTCTCTAGTGACTCTTGCGTGGAAGTTCCACATCTTGGGTATCTGCTATCCCATACGTCACTAGCTCATGGACTCTTGCTAATTACATGAAAGAAAGCATAATTTATGTAAGAACTTACCTGATAAATTCATTTCTTTCATATTAGCAAGAGTCCATGAGGCCCACCCTTTTTTATGGTGGTTATGATTTTTTTGTATAAAGCACAATTATTCCAATTCCTTATTTTTGATGCTTTCACTCCTTTCTTATCACCCCACTTCTTGGCTATTCGTTAAACTGAATTGTGGGTGTGGTGAGGGGTGTATTTATAGGCATTTTAAGGTTTGGGAAACTTTGCCCCTCCTGGTAGGAATGTATATCCCATACGTCACTAGCTCATGGACTCTTGCTAATATGAAAGAAATTAATTTATCAGGTAAGTTCTTACATAAATTATGTTTTTTGTATTTTATTGTACCCTATTGTATCAATGCATTGTTTTGTGGACCAAGGACATACGTGAAAATGAGAGAAATCTCAATGTATCATTCCTGGTAAAATATTTTATAAATAAATAACTGTAACTGCTGCTTCCATGAAAACCCAGTAAAATGCATATTTATTTAGTTTTTTTAACCTTTCTATTGAGGGTAAAGACAAAACAATACAAGGTTGCCACATACAAAACCCTTTATAAGTGAAAAACAAATGACAGCAATTAACAGGATTGTTGTTATACATTGCATTGTAACATTCTCTTTTAGAGAGCGTGAATTATAAACTACAATTTAGCTTCTAGACATAAAAAAGACACAATGGACTAAGGAGTATTCCAGTGCTGTAATGCTGCATGTCTAGCAAAGGAAAACATAAGGTGCAGTTTATTTCATGTAATTGGCAAGAGTCCATGAGCTAGTGACATATGGGATATACAATCCTACCAAGAGGGGCAAAGTTTCCCAAACCTCAAAATGCCTATAAATACACCCCTCACCACACCCACAATTCAGTTTTACAAACTTTGCCTCCTATGGAGGTGGTGAAGTAAGTTTGTGCTAAGATTTCTCTTTTCTAGACAAGCATTAACAATTTGTTGCTCTTCCATTTGGCCTAGCAACAGCTCCAAGAATCTTTTCAAAGGTTGTGGGTGCCCTACTATCTGTAATCAGAGAACAGGGTATTGCGGTGTTTCCTTATTTGGACGATATCTTGGTACTAGCTCAGTCTTTACATACTACAGAATCTCACACAACTCAACTAGTGTTGTTTCTTCGGAAACATGGTTGGAGGATCAATTTACCAAAAAGTTTCTTGATTCCTCAGACAAGGGTCACCTTTTTAGGCTTCCAGATAGATTCAGTGTCCATGACTCTGTCTCTAACAGACAAGAGACGTTTAAAATTGGTCGCAGCATGCCAGCTCCTTCAGTCTCAGTCGTTCCCTTCAGTGGCTATGTGCATGGAAGTTTTAGGTCTCATGACTGCAGCATCGGACGTGATCCCCTTTGTTCATTTTCACACGAGACCTCTACAGCTTTGTATGCTGAATCAATGGTGCAGGGATTATACAAAGATATCACAATTAATATCCTTGAATCCCAATGTACGACACTCTCTGACATGGTGGATAGATCACCATCGTTTGGTTCAAGGGTCTTCTTTTGTTCGCCCAACTTGGACTGTGATCACAACAGATGCGAGTCTTTCAGGTTGGGGAGCTGTTTCGGGATCTCTGACAGCACAAGGGGTTTGGAAATCTCAAGAGGCGAGATTACCAATAAATATTTTAGAACTCCGTGCAATTCTCAGGGCTCTTCAGTTCTGGCCTCTGTTGAAGAAAGAACCGTTCATTTGTTTTCAGACAGACAATATCACAACTGTGGCTTATGTCAATCATCAGGGTGGGACTCACAGTCCCCAAACTATGAAAGAAGTATCTCGGATACTTGCCTGGGCGGAATCCAGCTCCTGTCTAATCTCTGCGGTGCATATCCCAGGAGTAGACAATTGGGAGGCGGATTATCTCAGCTGCCAGACTTTACATCCAGGGGAGTGGTCTCTCCATCCAGATGTGTTTTCTCAGATTGTTCAGATGTGGGGTCTTCCAGAGATAGATCTCATGGCCTCTCATCTAAACAAGAAACTTCCCAGATACCTGTCCAGGTCCAGGGATGTTCAGGCGGAAGCAGTGGATGCGCTGACACTTCCTTGGTGTTATCAACCTGCTTACATCTTCCCGCCTCTAGTTCTTCTTCCAAGAGTGATCTCCAAAATCATCATGGAACAGTCTTTTGTGTTGCTGGTGGCTCCAGCATGGCCACACAGGTTTGGTATGCGGATCTGGTTTGGATGTCCAGTTGCCCTCCTTGGCCACTTCAGTTACGGCCGGACCTACTATCTCAAGGTCCGTTTTTCCATCAGGATCTCAATTCATTAAATTTGAAGGTATGGAAATTGAACGCTTAGTTCTAAATCATAGAGGTTTCTCTGACTCAGTGATTAATACTATGTTACAAGCTCGTAAATCTGTCTCTAGAAAGATTTATTATAGAGTTTGGAAGACTTACATTTCATGGTGTTCTTCTCATAAATTCTCCTGGCATTCTTTTAGAATTCCTAGAATTTTACAGTTCCTTCAGGATGGTTTGGATAAGGGTTTGTCTGCAAGTTCCTTGAAAGGACATATCTCCGCTCTTTCTGTTTTCTGTTTCTGCTATTTCCTTGGCTTCTTGGTTTAAACTTTTGATTCATCAAGCTTATTTGGAGTCGGGTCAGGCCCCGCCTCAGAGAATTACAGCTCATTCTACTAGATCAGTCTCCACTGAAGCTTCAGTTGATCAGATCTGCAAAGCGGCGACTTGGTCCTCTTAGCATAAATTTACTAAATTCTACCGTTTTGATGTATTTGCTTCTTCGGAAGCAGTTTTTGGTAGAAAAGTTCTTCAGGCAGCTGTTTCAGTTTGATTCTTCTGCTTTTTGATTTAAGTTTTTTTTTATTTCAAACATGAAAATAAACTTGTTTTTTTGGGTTGTGGATTAATTTTTTCAGCAAAATATGGCTGTTTTTATTTTTATTCCCTCCCTCTCTAGTGACTCTTGAGTGGAAGACTCCACATCTTGCGTATTGATATCCCATATGTCACTAGCTCATGGACTCTTGCCAATTACATGAAAGAAAACATAATTTATGTAAGAACTTACCTGATAAATTCATTTCTTTCATATTGGCAAGAGTCCATGAGGCCCACCCTTTTTATGGTGGTTATGATTTTTTGTATAAAGCACAATTATTTCCACATTTCCTTGGATGCTTCCTTGGAGTACGAACGGGTTGATTGACACCTCCCTGCTGGTGGCCAATTGGCTGCGAGTCAGCAGGGGGCGGCGTTGCATCAGCAGCTCTTGTGAGCTCCTGGTGCAATGTTAAATTCGGAGAGCGTATTGCTCTCCGCATTTAGCGAGGTCTTGTGGACCTGATCTGCAGTATCGGATCAGGTCCGCAAGCCCTTTGATAAATTGGGGCCTTGGTGTCTATCAGACAGATGAGCAGAGCGCAAATTATCCTGGGCGCCACTGGCGCCTTCATTTTATTTCCCTTATGTTCCTAGTTTCCCTTTTCACACCACTACACTTCCTTGGTCCTCCGCCAGCCATCTGATTTAATTTACTTCCCATTGGCTGGCGGCGCCAAATTCAATCTAATTAGTGCCGGGTAGAGTGTAGCTAGCACGCGCGCATTACTAGTTCAGTTACAAAAAGAGAAGACAGTGCTGTTATTGTGAATCAGTGGAGATCAGCGCATCACCTCCGTTGGGGATCAGCGCATCACCTCCGTGGGGAGCAGCGCATCACCTCCATGGGTAGCAGCGCATCACCTCCGTGGGGAGCAGCGCATCACCTCAGTGGAGAGCAGCACATCAGTGGGGAGCAGCGCATCACCTCCGTGGGGAGCAGCACATCAGTGGAGAGCAGCGCATCACCTCCGTGGGGAGCAGCACATCAGGGGGAGCAGCGCATCACCTCCGTGGGAAGCAGCACATCAGTGAGGAGCAGCACATCAGGGGGAGCAGCGCATCACCTCCGTGGGGAGCAGCACATCAGTGGAGAGCAGCGCATCACCTCCGTGAAGAGCAGCACATCAGTGGGGAGCAGCGCATCACCTCCATGGGGAGCAGCACATCAGTGGAGAGCAGCGCATCACCTCCGTGGGGAGCAGCGCATCACCTCCGTGGGGAACAGCACATCACCTCCGTGGGGAGCAGCACATCAGTGGAGAGCAGTGCATCACCTCCGTGGGGAGCAGTGCATCACCTCCGTGGGGAGCAGCGCATCACCTCCGTGGGGAGCAGCGCATAAACTCCGTGGGGAGCAGCGCATCACCTCCGTGGGGAGCAGCGCATCACCTCTGTGGGGAGCAGCGCATCACCTCTGTGGAGAGCAGCACATCAGTGGGGAGCAGCACATCACCTCCGTGGGGAGCAGCACATCAGTGGAGATCATCACATCACTGGGGAGCAGCACATCACCTCCGTGGGGAGCAGCACATCACCTCCGTGGGGAGCAGCACATCAGTGGAGAGCAGCGCATCACCTCCGTGGGGAGCAGCACATCACCTCCGTGGGGAGCAGCACATCAGTGGGGAGCAGCACATCAGTGGGGAGCAGCACATCACCTCCGTGGGGAGCAGCAGATCACCTCCGTGGGGAGCAGCACATCAGTGGAGATCATCACCTCACTGGGGAGCAGCACATCAGAGGGCTTCAGTAAAGACCGGGAGAGCAGCACATCAGTGGAGAGCAGCGCATCACCTCTGTGGGGAGCAGCACATCAGTGGGGAGCAGCACATCAGTGGGGAGCAGCACATCAGTGGAGAGCAGCACATCACCTCCGTGGGGAGCAGCACATCAGTGGGGAGCAGCACATCAGTGGGGAGCAGCACATCAGTGGGGAGCAGCACATCAGTGGAGAGCAGCACATCAGTGGAGAGCAGCACATCAGTGGAGAGCAGCGCATCACCTCCGTGGGGAGCAGCACATCAGTGGAGATCATCACCTCACTGGGGAGCAACGCATCAACTCCATGGGGAGCAGAGCTTCAGAGGGCTTCAGTAAAGACCGGGAGAGCAACATATCGCATCACCTCAGCTGGCCTCATTGAAAACCTGGGTGCGCAGGAAGAAGAGCATCTATTCACCGGAGCTGTCACTGAAAGAGTTTGGCGTGAACCGGTAAGTGCCCACAGTGCCTTTTCTGCTGTCCGCTGCAGCACTCTGCATATATAGTTTTTAATGGGGCTGCAAATGCTTTTCAGTGTAAAATTTGCTGGGTTGCCCTTTTATGTCTGGCTCACACAAGTTTTTCTTGACTATTTAGAAATAAAAAAAGGGAGGGAACCAAGGAACGTTTGAAGATTACCCTAATCTGCTGCACTGTTTAGAACATGTCAAATCACTTCAGTTATACCAAGATCTACTAAACCCAATTTGAGTGCATTCTTACAAGCATCTATTATCCCAAAAGATTATGTAGCATGTATTTAGAGACATAAACCAGTAATGCATTTCATAGACCGTACAACAAGATGAATCCAATCAAGTGTTCCAATATAAAAGTTGAAAATCCCATACACCTGCAGCAAATGTGCTGCTTTTGCAGGAAACGCTGGCAAGTACTGGCGTTCCTGTTGCCTAAGAGGATTTAAGATCTATACAGGTTAGAGCATCCAAATGTCAGTAACAACTTCTAAGCATATATAACTAGGTTCTGAAGAACATAAAGCACTATTATATTTTATTTTTTAGGGTGTTTTAAAATATCTTAGTGTAGGACACTGGTAATGCAATTCTCCATGATGTTGAAGTTGTACAGAGAAGGGCACCTATTAAGCCTTTTCTTAGGTAAAAAGCCCACTCATAGGTACAGTGGCAGCCAAGGGGTTGATCATCATTTAGGGGGGATGGGGTCTCTTTCTTTCTTGGTGTGTGTATACTATTTATTATTATTCACAAATGTCTGCCTCCTATTTTTGTCTGGCTCTGATATGGCAAACAAATTTGTCAAGCCCTGTGGTGTTTAACCCATACACATATGGTTAGTGTTGGTATTCTAAAATGAAATGACGTCATTTGTGCATCAGAATGCCTATTCAAGCAGGTACACTACTGCAATAGGAATAAAACCAGAAAAGAAACATCTGGTTTGAAAACACAAATATAAAGTACAGAGCACCACTAGCTTCTTTATGGCAGTAGTTTTATTTTTTCTGAATGCCATAGGTACTACAGACCAGAGGTTATCCAGCTGTTTTTATACATATGCAACAGAAGCATAGAAAACACACATATTTGTGTATTTGTTTTGTTTTAACTCTCACTGTCTGGGAGCACTTGGATGGCAAAGCAGAAGATAGATAGTCTGCAAGTCCTCAGGACTATATACATAAATCAGCACAGGTTCATGTAAAAGTGCTGCAAAAGAGCACTAGCCACTTTAGGCAAGTATCTAGCATTGGCAATTACATTAGCCAGTTATACACCCACAACATTGGGGACCCCCCCTTTTACCAGCTTCAAATGGAACAGCACAATGATAAATGGGTATGACTGTGATAACAACAGATGCAAGTCTTTTGGGTTGGGGAGCTGCCTTAGGGTCTCTGACAGCACAAGGGGTTTGGGAACCTCAGGAGGATTACCAATCAATATTTTGGAACTCCATGCTATTTTCAGAGCTCTTCAGGCTTGGCCTCTATTGAAGAGAAAACTTTACATTCAATTTCAAACAGACATTGTCACTACAGTGGCATATGTTAATCATCAGAGGAGTCCTTTAGCAATTAAACAAATATCTCTGATACTTTCTTGGACAGAATCCAACTCTTGTCAAATTTCTGTGATTCATATCCCAAGAGTAGACCATTGGGAAGTGGATTACCTCAGTCATCAGACTTTACATCCAAGAGAGTGGCCTCTCCATCCAAATGTGTTTTTTTCAATTTGTTCAGATGTGGGGTCCTCCATATATAGATCTGATGGCCTCATGTTTGAACAAGAAGCTTCCAAGATACCTTTACAGTTCCAAGGATCCTCAGACGGAGATGGTGGATGCTCTAGCAGTTCCTTGGTTTTACCAACCTGCTTACATTTTTCCGCCTCTGGTTCTTCTTCCAAGGATGATCTCTAAGATCATAATGGAACGATCTTATGTGTTTCTGATAGCACCAGCTTGGCCTCTCAGGTTTTGGTATGCGGACCTTGTCAAGATGTCTAGTTGCCAGCCTTGGCCACTTCCTTTAAGGCCAGACCTTTTGTCTCAAGGGCCGTTTTTCCATCAGGATCTCAAATATCTAAATTTGAAGGCATGGAAATTGAACGCTTAGTGCTTAGTCATAGAGGTTTCTCTGACTCAGTTATTAATACTATGATACAGGCTCGTAAATCTGTTTCTAGGAAGATTTATTATCAGGTTTGGAAAACCTATATTTCATGGTGTTCTACTCATGATTATACTTGGCATTCTTTTAGAATTCCTAGGATTTTACAGTTTCTTCAGGATGGTTTGGATAAAGGTTTGTCTGCAAATATTTTTAAAGGACAAATTTCTGCTCTTTCTGTCTTATTTCATAGAAAGATTGCTAAGCTTCCTGATATTCACTGTTTCGTTCAAGGTTTGATTCGTATGAAACCTGTTATTAAATCTACTTCTCCTCCTTGGAGTCTCAATTTGGTTTTGAAGAGTTTACAGGTTCCTCCTTTTGAGCCTATGCATTCTCTGGACATGAAATTACTTTCTTGGAAAGTGTTATTTCTTTTGGCTATCTCTTCTGCTAGAAGAGTTCTGAATTGTCTGCTCTCTCTTGGGAGTCTACTTATCTGATTTTCCATCAAGATAAAGCTGTTTAGCAGACTTCATTTAAATTTTTTCCTAAGGTTGTGAATTCTAACAATATCAATAGGGAAATTGTTGTTCCTTCTTTGTGTCCTAATCCTAAGAATACTCTTGAAAGGACTTTACATTCTTTGGATGTGGTAAGAGCTTTAAAATATTATGTTGAGGTTACTAATTATTTCAGAAAGACTTCTACTCTATTTGTTATTTTTTTCTCGTTCCAGGAAAGGTCAGAAAGCCTCTGCTATTTCTCTGGCATCTTGGTTGAGATTTGTGATTCACAAAGCCTATTTGGAGGCAGGGCAGTCTTTGCCTCAGAGAATTACAGCTCATTCTACTAGGTCAATTGCCGCTTCTTGGTCTTTCAAGAATGAAGCTTCAGTTGATCAAATTTGCAAAGCTGCAACTTGCTCTTCTTTGCATACTTTTACTAAATTTTACCATTTTGATGTGTTTGCTTCTTCGGAAGCAGCCTTTGGTAGAAAGGTTCTTCAGGCAGTTGTCTCAGTTTGATTCTAATGCCTTTTAATTTGATTTTTTTCTTTGGAAATTTTTAAAGAAAATTTAATTTTTTTTTGTATTTAATTTCTCAGCAGTTTTAGCAGTTGTTATTTTATCCCTCCCTCTCTAGTGACTCGTGGATTCCACATCTTGGGTATTATATCCCATATGTCACTAGCTCATGGACTCTTGCAAGAAAACATAATTTATGTAAGAACTTACCTGATAAATTCATTTCTTTCATAGTGGCAAGAGTCCATAAGAACCACCCAATATTTTGGTTTTTTTGGGTAATGATTTTTTTTTTTATAAAGCGCATTATTTTTTCCAGTTCATCTTTTTGTATGCTTTTTACTCCTTCTTTTACACCTCACTTCTTCGCTACACGTTAAACTGAGGTATGAGTGAGGTGGGAGATGTATTTATAGGCATTTTGAGGTTTAAATAAACTAACTAAAAAAAGAAAAAATTTAAATTGGTAAATAATACAAATGTGCATATAGAAAAAAGGTACAATAATGGAACGGCATATTAAACCCATATGAATAGCACTGGGAAGAAACCAAACAAAAGCAGCAGATCCACCCTGAACCTATTATTACCTAGGTAGGGAGCACATTACAAGAAAAGAGGGAACCAGCACTAACCACGTCAGAGCACAATCCAACCCGAAAATCTCCACATAGGACCACCAAAACTGCACACACTAAAGATAAAAAGTATACAAATAATGAAGCTCCCAGAACCCTAGGGTTACCAGAGTTAAATAGATATACTGTGCAGTTATATATGGGGAAAAATAAAATACATAACTAACCCACTTATTCAGGAAAGGATGATGTCCATATAAATCCAAAAAGTGCTAACACGAGACTTAAACCAACCTACTAAAAGTGCAGGACAGAAGTCATAGAGTAGTATCACCTATAGGAAACACCAGTGAAGTACAACAAAGTGTACCAAATATGCTTACACTTCAATGTGTAAACAGAAAAAAACAGAGTCCCAAAATGTTAACCTCTTAAGGACATATGACGGAATTTTTCCGGCATAAAACAATTGAACAAACTGAAAGCTGTGTCCTTAAAGGGTTAAACACATCACAAGACCATGTTCGGCTGGAAGACAATCACAAGCAAAAACAAAATCTAATCAATATAACCTACACATAACACTACACTTACAAATATAGCACCCAACAAAAAACTTATTCATGGGGCTAAATGGCCAAAGAAAAAAGCTATGAGAACCAGCAATTGAACAGATATCAACAGACCAAACAGCAAACCATTAAAAGCAAACAATAAAACTAAAGTGCAAAGATAAGAGATACTTACAAAATTGTTTAGAGAGCAACATAGCTATAGCCGGTGCTTGTGCCATACTCCCAAATAGTAAGCCTTAATAGCCATAGATAACAATCAAACCACCGGACATAGATATACCCTAAGGCAGTGATTTGCAACTTTTTTTTTGCATTAAAAAATCCTGCGGCACACCACCATGCCAAAATTTTACAAAATGACACATTGTAGCCTAATACAGGATATATATATACTGTGTGTATATGTATATATATATATATACACATACTGTATATACACACACACACTGTACTGTGCTGTCATGCCATGCCTCCTACAAACTATACATGACATATTGACATTCTTTTGCAAACAATCATAATGATTGTCTGTGAATGAATGTCAATGTCATGGTTGTAAATGATGCCTGATGAGCCTGTCACATACCTCCCAATATTTCAAAATTTGAAAGAGGGACACCCCTGCACTGTTGTCAATCTGCCGCGGCACACCTGAGGATCTCTCACGGCACACTGGTTGAAAAACACTGCCCTAAGGAACCCGGATGTTCCACACCTCGTGGGCTCGGCTAGCCAATCACAGAAAAAAACGTACTCTTGCGAGGTTATCATAACCTCAAACGTGCCAAAAACTATACAATAAGATGTATCCCATGGGAACCACTCTCGCATCTTAACTTGCTCAACAGAGCATGCTCAGGGAAAGACAAAAGGCGAGTGCCATATTATAACTCCAAACCGGGATGTATATATCAATTGCAGCGAATCCGATGGCTGACACAATCCCAACTAAACACCAGTAAAACAACCGCCTCATATAGTCATTGGATCAGTATAAACAAAAGAAAATATGGATACCACATATGACCATAGCTACACAAGGCATGGCCAGAGGTAATGTACTCGCCCATAAGGCACTAATCATGGGGAAAAGTATAATAATACAGCATAAGCATCAAAAACCAAAAAAATAGACTAAAGCTACCCCGGTAAGATAAAAAAGTAGGGAAACAAGGCAGACCTGTAAGAACCAAGAAAAACTAAAGCAAATGGAGAAGATGAGGGAAAAACCCAACACTCCCCCAAAAAACATGAATAACAGAACAAGGGCATAAGAAGACTCTAAGGCTCAAAAAGCAACCTGTCAGATAGTGCCCATGGGAGGCCAGCAATGACCGCACCAGAAGTATAATCCACCCTACAGTCCCAAGAGCTAGAACTTCAACCACTCAAGGTGCATAGAACTAAAACAGGGTCCATACATAAGAGAGACATAGACATAGGAAATAAGTAATAGAAGAAAACAGAGGGGAAATTGTAACCCCTAAGCCTAGTGAAGTGTAAAATAACCTGATATCAACGTAGTGTACAGGAATAGATAAAAGTTGTTATAGTTCTTTAAAGGGGTAAACAAAAGATATGACATTTCAGACACATTTAATAAAATAGTGCGTTACAAGATTGGCATTCAAATCAACTTGTGTAAGGGTTTTAAAGGGATACTGAACCCAAATTTTTTCTTTTGTGATTCAGAGAGAACATGCAATTTTAAGCAACTTTCTAATTTACTCCTATTATCAATTTTACTTTGTTCTCTTGCTATCTTTTTTTTGAAAAAGAAGGCATTTAAGCTAAAGAGCCAGCCAATTTTTGGTTCAGTACCCTGTACAGCTCTTGTTTATTGGTTGGTGAATTTATCCACCTATCAGCAAGAACAACCCAGGTTGTTTCACCAAAAATGGGCCGGCATCTAAACTTACATTCTTGCTTTTCAAATACAGATTCTAAGAAAATGAAGAAAATTTGATAATAGGAGTAAATTAGAAAGTTGCTTAAAATTGGGTTCAGTGTCCCTTTAAGCATGAATATCCAGCGTGTTTCACATTTCAATAGCTCTTTGTCTCTGTTACCAAAGCGTTTGAGCGTGGCCACTCTGTCGATAAGCATAACCCTCAGAGATGATATTGGGTGCTTATGCTCCAGAAAATGTTTGGCCACTGGTTGGTCTGAGCGCCAATCCTTGAGTGCCATACAAATGGCACTTTTATGATTTGCAAGCCTCTAACGGAAAGTGATGGTCTAGCCGGCGTAGAATTGGCCACACGGACATGACAGGTAATAGACAACAAAATAAGAAGTACATGTCAGGCAGTGTCTGATCCAATACGTCTTGGTAGAATTTGGGTAATGAAACTTTTCTCCTGTTAACAGGGTGCTGCAAGTCATACAACTTCCACACTTGTAGAAGCATTTTTTTGTTTTGTGGAGCCACGTTCCTTCTTTTTTCCAGGGGTCTGTTTTCATTAACAATGACTTGAGGCTACAACCACATTTGTGGACCAATCTTGGTAGAGGTTTATCCTTGAAAGGTAAAGTCCTATCACCACTAATTAAATGCCAGTTTCTCCTTACTATTTCCCCTACTTTTCTGGTTGCTGGTGTAAAATTAGTAATTCAATTTATTGGTTGATCAGGTTTGTCTTCATCAGGTTTCAATTATCTTTGTATCATCGTATGCTGGAGATAGTGTACCACCTCTCCCTGAATCTCAAAAAACATATTTGGTTATAACCCCTGTTCAAGAACTTCCATCTCATCTACTCCAACTGGAAATGCTTACAATCTGGGTCTGAGTTATTACGAATGACTCTCAAAAACTGTGACTTGACTTTGCATCTTTTAAACTGGATGGGATGGTAGCTGCTGTACTGCAATAAAGTGTTTCTATCTGTGGGTTTGGAATATAAAATTGTTTTCAACTGGCACCCACATTCTGTCTCCAGTTTATAAATACACAGGTCAAGGAAATGTATTTTCATGTCATCTCTTTCACTCTTGAACTGTACAGATGTTTCAGATGTGTGCAGGAGAACATTGGGACTCCTGAACTTGAAGATATGTCTATTTTCAAACCATGCCATGAATACATTGGTGTACGATGAGGCCAGGCTCGATCCCATCGCCGTGCCTACTACTTGGAGGTAGAATTTGTCCTTGAATCTGAAATAGTTGTGTGTTAAACACATGGAGAGCCAATAAAGAAGAACCTCTATGGGGGGGGGGGGGCACATAGTCCTCAAAACTGAGGAGAGCCTGTTTAACAGCCTCTATACCCACCTCAAGTGGAATGATGGTGTTGAGGCTGTTAACATCGAGGATAACCAATATGCAGTATTTAGGGAACACTCTAGTATGGATAAGGTTGATCAGCTCTATGGACTCAAGAAGGAATGCTTCTCTGCTTCTTACCAATTCTTGTAGATGGTAATCAATGAACTTTGATAAGTTCTGAAAAAGAGATCCATCAGCTGACACAATGGGGCAGCCAGGAGGTGTAGATTCTTTTTGTGGATTTTTTGAATAGTACAGGGTATTCAGATGTCAGAAAATAAAAGATGGACTTATCAATATATCCACAGTTGAGAGCATGTGTTAAACTCTCATCAAATTTACTCTTGTAGATAGTAGTGGGATTATTGTTTAATTTCCTATGCATGATTCCATCATTGAGTTTTGCAGGAGTTCAGCCCGTAATAGGTGTAATCCATAACAATAATGGCCCCTCACTTATCCACTGGTCTGATCATAATGGAATCATCTTTTCTTTCATGTAATTAGCAAGAGTCCATGAGCTAGTGACGTATGGGATATACATTCCTACCAGGAGGGGCAAAGTTTCCCAAACCTTAAAATGCCTATAAATACACCCCTCACCACACCCACAATTCAGTTTTACAAACTTTGCCTTTTGTGGAGGTGGTGAAGTAAGTTTGTGCTTAAGATTCTTCGTTGATATGCGCTTCGCAACAGGTTGAAGCCCGGTTTTCCTCTCAGAGTGCAGTGAATGTCAGAGGGATGTGAAGAGAGTATTGCCTATTTGAATACAATGGTCTACCTCTAGGGGATCTATTTCATAGGTTCTCTGTTATCGGTCGTAGAGATTTCTTCTCCTACCTCCCTTTTCAGATCGACGATATACTCTTATATACCATTACCTCTACTGATTCTCGTTTCAGTACTGGTTTGGCTATCTACTACATGTAGAGGAGTGTCCGGGGGTAAGTAAGTCTTATTTTTTGTGACACTCTGCGCTATGGTTGGGCACTTTATATGTAAAGTTCTAAATATATGTCTATAAACTTATATTTGCCTTGATTCAGGATAATCAGTATTCCTTTTCAATACAGACTGTCAGATTCATTATTGGGATAATGCATTTATTTATTTTTTCTTACCTTGAAAAATTTCATTTGGCCATTTTTTCCTGCATGCTGTTAGGCTCGCGGGGGCAGAAAATGTTTCTTTTTATTACGTCATTTTTGGCGCAAACTTTTTTGGCGCTAAAAATTTTGTCATTTCCGGCGACGTAATTTACGCCGGAAGTTGTATTCTGTTACGCATGCGTATTCAGACATTTTTTTGCGCCAAAAAAATGTGGGCGTCTCTTTTACTCACATTATTTAAACATTTTCTTTTCATTGCTTCTGGTTTCTAGAAGATTATTATTTTGCATTCTTTCCCATTCCTGAAACTGTCATTTAAGGAATTTGATAATTTTGCTTTATATGTTGTTTTTTCTATTACATACTCCAAGATGTCTCATCCTGACCCTGGATCAAAATCCACTAATGGACAGACGCTGCCTGATGCTGGTTCTACCAAAGTTAAGTGCATATGTTGTAAACTTGTGGTAACTGTTCCTCCAGCTGTAGTTTGTGAAAGCTGTCATGATAAACTTTCCAATGCAGATTGTGTTTCCATTAGTAATAATCCTTTACCTATTGTTCAGGATGTTCCTGTTAATGTAAAAGAATGTGTTTCTAATTCTATTAGGAAGGCTCTGTCTGTTATTCCTCCTTCCAATAAACGTATAAGGTCTTTCAAAACTTCTCACATTTCAGATGAATTTTTAGGTGACCGCCATCATTCTGACATCTGTTTCTGATGAGGTTTTTTCCGGTTCAGAAGATTCTACCACAGATATTGACACTGATAAATCTAAATATTTATTTAAGATGGAGTTTATTCGTTCATTACTTAAAGAAGTTTTGGTTGCTTTAGATATGGAGGAGTTCCAGTCCTCTTGATACTAAAACTGCTAAGCATTTAAATTCGGTTTATAAACCTCATGTGTTAATTCCGGAAGTTTTTCCAGTTCCTGATGCTATCTCAGATGTGATTGCTAGGGAATGGGATAGTCTGGGTACTTCATTTACTCCTTCTCCAAGGTTTAAGAAATTGTACCCTGTGCCATCTGATAGATTGGAATTTTGGGATAAAATCCCTAAAGTCGATGGGGCTATCTCTACTCTAGCCAAACGTACTGCTATTCCTACGGCAGATAGCACTTCGTTTAAAGATCCTTTAGATAGGAAAATTGAATCTTTTTTGAGAAAAGCTTATTTATGTTCAGGTAATCTACTTTGACCTGCTATCTCTTTGGCTGATGTTGCTGCAGCTTCAACTTTCTGGTTGGAGGCTTTAGTGCAACAAGTGACAGATCATAATACATATAGCATTGTTAAACTTCTTCAACATGCTAATAATTTTGTCTGTGATGCCATTTTTGATATCATTAGAGTTGATGTCCGGTATATGTCTTTAGCTATTTTAGCTAGACGAGCTTTATGGCTTAAATCCTGGAATGTAGATATGACTTCTAAGTCAACTTTGCTTTCTCTCTCTTTCCAAGGTAATAAGTTGTTTGGTTCTCAGTTGGATTCTATAATTTCAACTGTTACTGGAGGGAAGGGTGCCTTTTTGCCTCAGGGTAAAAAATCTAAAGGTAATTACAGGGCTGCTAATCGTTTTCGTTCCTTTCGTCAGAAGGAGCAGAAGCCCGATCCTTCTCCTAAAGGAACAGTTTCCGGTTGGAAACCTAATCCAGTCTGGAATAAATCCAAGCCTTCCAGAAAGTCAAAACCAGCCCCTAAATCCGCATGAAGGTGCGGCCCTCATTCCAGCGCAGCTGGTAGGGGGCAGGTTATGATTTTTCAAAGATGTTTGGATCAATTCGGTTCACAATCTTTGGATTCAGAACCTTGTTTCGCAAGTAGGGATGCACCGAAATTTCGGCCGCAGAAAGTTTCGGCCGAAAATGGCATTTTTGGCTATTTCGGTTTTTGTTTTTTGTGCCTGCTATTTTCGGTAAAATTATTGTATAGCATGTTTCAAATTTGATGCTAGCCTAGAGCTGCTGTTTAAGTTTATTACTTGACTTACTGTTCTGCATATAATGAGTTTTATAGGACTATACTTTATTTGGATAATTGGTAAAAAAAAACTGTTAAATATGATTCTGTTACATAGAACTAAATTAAGAATAATACAGTATATTGGTATTTATAATTGTTTTAAGTAGGGATGCACCAAAATTTTGGTCGCAGAAAAATGTTGGCCAAAAATAGCATTATTTTTTTTTTTCTTGGTAAAATTATTGTGTAGCATATTATTGTTTTAAGATATTTTTGTCCAATTTTAGTGTGTTACTTTCAATAAAAGGGTGAGCTTTTTTATTGGCTCTAATTATGCAAAAAAATAAACTAAAAAAAATGAATTTGAAAAAATACATTTTCGGTATTAGTTTCGGTTTTCGGCCAAGTGCATCCCGGATTTTCGGATTCGGTTTCGGTCCAGAATTTTCATTTCGGTGCATCACTATTCGCAAGGGTACAGAATAGGTTTCAAAGTAAGACCGCCTGTGAGAAGAATCTTTCTCTCACGCATTCCAGTCAATCCAGTGAAGGCTCAGGCGTTTCTGAAATGTATTTCAGACCTAGAGTTAGCTGGGGTAATTATACCAGTTCCAGTTCTGGAACAGGGTCTGGGGTTTTATTCAAATCTATTCATCGTACCAAAGAAAGAAAATTCTTTCAGACCGGTTCTGGATCTAAAAATATTGAATCGTTATGTAAGGATACCAACATTCAAAATGGTGACTATAAGAACTATTCTGCCTTTTGTTCAGCAAGGGCATTATATGTCTACAATAGATTTACAGGATGCATACCTGCATATTCCAATTCATCCAGATCACTATCAGTTTCTGAGATTCTCTTTTCTAGACAAGCATTACCAGTTTATTGCTCTTCCATTTGGTCTAGCAACAGCGCCAAGGATCTTTTCAAAGGTTCTCGGTGCCCTTCTCTCTGTAATCAGAGAACAGGGTATTGCGGTATTTCCTTATTTGGACGATATCTTGGTACTTGCTCAGTCTTCACATTCTGCAGAATCTCATACGAATCAACTTGTGTTGTTTCTTCAAAGACATGGTTGGAGGATCAATTTGCCAAAGAGTTCCTTGATTCCTCAGACAAGGGTAACCTTTTTAGGTTTCCAAATAGATTCAGTGTCCATGACTTTGTCTCTGACCGAAAAGAGACGTCTGAAATTGGTTTCAGCCTGTCGAAACCTTCAGTCTCAATTGTTCCCTTCGGTAGCATTATGCATGGAGATTTTAGGTCTCATGACTGCTGCATTGGACGCGATCCCTTTTGCTCGTTTTCACACGAGACCACTCCAGCTTTGTATGCTGAACCAGTGGTGCAGGGATTATACAAGGATATCACAAATAATATCCTTAAATCCCAATGTTCGATCATCTCTAACTTGGTGGATGGATCACCATCGTTTAATTCAAGGGGCCTCTTTCGTTCGTCCAACCTGGACTGTGATCTCAACAGATGCGAGTCTATCAGGTTGGGGGGCTGTTTGGGGATCTCTGACAACGCAAGGGGTTTGGAAATCTCAGGAGGCGAGATTACCAATCAACATTTTGGAACACGTGCGATTTTCAGAACTCTTCAGTTCTGGCCTCTTCTGAAGAGAGAATCGTTTATTTGTTTTCAAACAGACAATGTCACGACCGTGGCATATGTCAATCATCAAGGGGGGACTCACAGTCCTCAAGCTATGAAAGAAGTATCTCGGATACTTGTATGGGCGGAATCCAGCTCCTGTCTAATTTCTGCGGTTCACATCCCAGGTGTAGACAATTGGGAAGCGGATTATCTCAGTCGCCAGACGTTACATCCAGGCGAATGGTCTCTTCATCCAGAGGTTTTTCTGGATGTACAGCTCTTGTTTATTGGTTGGTGAATTTATCCACCTATCAGCAAGAACAACCCAGGTTGTTTCACCAAAAATGGGCCGGCATCTAAACTTACATTCTTGCTTTTCAAATACAGATTCTAAGAAAATGAAGAAAATTTGATAATCGGAGTAAATTAGAAAGTTGCTTAAAATTGCATGCTCTATCTGAATCACAAAAGAACAAATTTGGGTTCAGTGTCCCTTTAAGCATGAATATCCAGCGTGTTTCACATTTCAATAGCTCTTTGTCTCTGTTACCAAAGCGTTTGAGCGTGGCCACTCTGTCGATAAGCATAACCCTCAGAGATGATATTGGGTGCTTATGCTCCAGAAAATGTCTGGCCACTGGTTGGTCTGAGCGCCAATCCTTGAGTGCCATACAAATGGCACTTTTATGATTTGCAAGCCTCTAACGGAAAGTGATGGTCTAGCCGACGTAGAATTGGCCACACGGACATGACAGGTAATAGACAACAAAATCAGAAGTACATGTCAGGCAGTGTCTGATCCAATACGTCTTGGTAGAATTTGGGTAATGAAACTTTTCTCCTGTTAACAGGGTGCTGCAAGTCATACAACTTCCACACTTGTAGAAGCATTTTTTTGTTTTGTGGAGCCACGTTCCTTCTTTTTTCCAGGGGTCTGTTTTCATTAACAATGACTTGAGGCTACAACCACATTTGTGGACCAATCTTGGTAGAGGTTTATCCTTGAAAGGTAAAGTCCTATCACCACTAATTAAATGCCAGTTTCTCCTTACTATTTCCCCTACTTTTCTGGTTGCTGGTGTAAAATTAGTAATTCAATTTATTGGTTGATCAGGTTTGTCTTCATCAGGTTTCAATTATCTTTGTATCATCGTATGCTGGAGATAGTGTACCACCTCTCCCTGAATCTCAAAAAACATATTCGGTTATAACCCCTGTTCAAGAACTTCCATCTCATCTACTCCAACTGGAAATGCTTACAATCTGGGTCTGAGTTATTACGAATGACTCTCAAAAACTGTGACTTGACTTTGCATCTTTTAAACTGGATGGGATGGTAGCTGCTGTACTGCAATAAAGTGTTTCTATCTGTGGGTTTGGAATATAAAATTGTTTTCAACTGGCACCCACATTCTGTCTCCAGTTTATAAATACACAGGTCAAGGAAATGTATTTTCATGTCATCTCTTTCACTCTTGAACTGTACAGATGTTTCAGATGTGTGCAGGAGAACATTGGGACTCCTGAACTTGAAGATATGTCTATTTTCAAACCACGCCATGAATACATTGGTGTACGATGAGGCCAGGCTCGATCCCATCGCCGTGCCTACTACTTGGAGGTAGAATTTGTCCTCGAATCTGAAATAGTTGTGTGTTAAACACATGGAGAGCCAATAAAGAAGAACCTCTATGGGGGGGGGGGGGCACATAGTCCTCAAAACTGAGGAGAGCCTGTTTAACAGCCTCTATACCCACCTCAAGTGGAATGATGGTGTTGAGGCTGTTAACATCGAGGATAACCAATATGCAGTATTTAGGGAACACTCTAGTATGGATAAGGTTGATCAGCTCTATGGACTCAAGAAGGAATGCTTCTCTGCTTCTTACCAATTCTTGTAGATGGTAATCAATGAACTTTGATAAGTTCTGAAAAAGAGATCCATCAGCTGACACAATGGGGCAGCCAGGAGGTGTAGATTCTTTTTGTGGATTTTTTGAATAGTACAGGGTATTCAGATGTCAGAAAATAAAAGATGGACTTATCAATATATCCACAGTTGAGAGCATGTGTTAAACTCTCATCAAATTTACTCTTGTAGATAGTAGTGGGATTATTGGTTAATTTCCTATGCATGATTCCATCATTGAGTTTTGCAGGAGTTCAGCCCGTAATAGGTGTAATCCATAACAATAATGGCCCCTCACTTATCCACTGGTCTGATCATAATGGAATCATCTTTTCTTTCATGTAATTAGCAAGAGTCCATGAGCTAGTGACGTATGGGATATACATTCCTACCAGGAGGGGCAAAGTTTCCCAAACCTTAAAATGCCTATAAATACACCCCTCACCACACCCACAATTCAGTTTTACAAACTTTGCCTTCCGTGGAGGTGGTGAAGTAAGTTTGTGCTTAAGATTCTTCGTTGATATGCGCTTCGCAACAGGTTGAAGCCCGGTTTTCCTCTCAGAGTGCAGTGAATGTCAGAGGGATGTGAAGAGAGTATTGCCTATTTGAATACAATGTTTGGGGTAGGAACATAATTTAAACCCTTGCTTAAAAGATCTGTTTCATCTCCATCCAAGGGTCTACTACTAAGATTGATCACAACCCCCTCTAACTCGATGAGCTTTTTTGTACTTTGTTGTACTTCACTGGAGTTTCCTATAGGTGATACTGCTCTATGACTTCTGTCCTGCACTTTTAGTAGGTTGGTTTAAGTCTTGTGTTAGGGCTTTTTTGATTTATATGAATATCATCCTTTCCTGAATCAGTGGGTTAGTTATGTATAAATAAGTATGCATGAAGAATAAGTAAGATAATAATAATGGCATAAGAATTACTGCACAGATAAATAATAAATAAATTAGTATGCATTAGGAGTAAGTAAGATAATAATAATGACTTTAGCATTACTGCACAAATAATATATAAATTAGTATACATGAAGAGTAAGTAAGATAATAATAATAATGACATAAGCATTACTGCACAGATAAATAATATATAAATGAGTATGCATGAAGAGTATGTTAGATACAACCTAGGTTACAATATTATTTAAACTCTATTTCAATGGTAACCTCTGACGTATTATATATTTACGTAACAATATTTCCAAAGTTCTGATCAGTTTATCCTTATTAAAACACAATGATTAAATTTATGTAAAAAATAGATTATGAAACAATTATATATGTTTTTAGTGTTACAATTTTCTATACCAAGCAAGCTATAAAATAAATATTTCTGTAAGTTAACCTTACTCAAAATGAATCGCTTATTAAAATCACACCTTACCATTAAACTTACAAGACATTTTGTAATTAGCCAACAACACAAGTCCAATGCCAACATATGGATTACTAACTTACAATGCTTAATTAACAACAAACCAGAGATTTTTGCCCAAATTTGTCAACTCAACATATACCTCTTAATATAGCATTAAATAGTTCCAACTTAGCCAAAAATAAAACAAATTCTAATATATATCACAATAGCTTCAAATAACTTATGACATAAAAATACATAAGTCCTTTATTAATATTAATATTTAACACTAGTATACTTACTACCCTGGTCTACTTAATATTAAATATAAGAATAAGATACCTTTTAACTCACAGCTGTAACTATATTATGCAATAAGGAATTTATTTTGATTTAAAATATTAAAGGGACACTGAACCCAAATTTTTTCTTTTGTGATTCAGATAGAGCATGACATTTTAAGCAACTTTCTAATTTTACTCCTATTATTAAATTTTCTTCATTCTCTTGGTATCTTTATTTGAAATGCAAGAATGTAAGTTTAGATGCCGGCCCATTTTTGGTGTACAATCTGGGTTGTTTTTGCTGATTGGTGGATAAATTCATCCAACAATAAAAAAGTGCTGTCCAGAGTGTTGAACCCAAAAAAAAAGCTTAGATGCCTTCTTTTTCAAATAAAGATAGCAAGAGAACAAAGTAAAATTGATAATAGGAGTAAATTTGAAAGTTGCTTAAAATTGCATGCTCTATCTGAATCATAAAAGAAAAAAATTGAGTTCAGTGTCCCTTTAATATATTTAACAATTGTGTATACTTTACCAGCAACCATATGAGAATTCAATATCCAGATGTGTCTATTGTCATATTTTCAGGGGAATTATTGCACAAATAAAAACAGAGAAGTGCTCAACCTGAGAACGAACAATAGCATAATAGCTTATTCTATGGCTAGTTACCACCCAAGAAGCAACAGCATTTTGCTGAACATGTGCCTTTCACAGAAAATAACTTTCCTAAAGCATATCAGTCTGATCCTGACTTCACAGTACTGTACAGCCCCAAAATACCAGGCAATCCCTCTCTGAATGAGAGAAACAGCAAAACCCAGACGTATGTTTTTGCCTATTGTGGGCCTCGTCAGTGAGATGCAGCCATATCCCTCTAGGCACACTGAGCAACGGGTCCACATCTGGATTCCTGCATCACACTTAGGGAGACTTCCCCAAGTGTCATAATTTTCATAAATAAAAACAGAAAAGCGCTCAACCTGAGAATGAACAATAGCATAATAGCTTGTTCTATGGCTATTTACCACCCAAGAAGCAGACTCTTTTTGCTCAACATGTGCCTTTCACAGAGAAGAACTTTCCTGAAGCATATCAGTCTGATCCTGACTTCACAGTACAGTCCAGCTCCAAAATGCCAGGCGATCCCTCTCTGAACGAGAGAAATGGCAAAACCCCAGACGTACGTTTCGGCCTATTGTCGGCCTCGTCAGTGAGGTGCAGCGATATCCCTCTAGGCACACTGAGCAACGGGTCCACGTCTGGATTCCCGCATCACACTTAGGGAGACTTCCCCAAGTGTGATAATTTGCATAAATAAAAACAGAGAAGCGCTCAACCTGAGAACGAACAATAGCATAATAGCTTGTTCTGTGGCTAGTTACCACCCAAGAAGCAGCCTCTTTTTGCTCAACATGTGCCTTTCACAGAGAATAACTTTCCTAAAGCATATCAGTCTGATCCTGACTTCACAGTACAGTCCAGCCCCAGGCAATCCCTCTCTGAATGAGAGAATTATTATTATTATTATCAGGTATTTGTAGAGCGCCAACAGATTCCGCAGTGCTGTAAACATAGTCGGTGCACAGGATAGCTTTTGTAATGGTCAAGTGGGTAGAGGTCTCTGTCGAGAGTTTCACTGTTGTAGTCGGCTCTTATGAAGCGATCTGTAAACAACTGGGCCCATAGGCTTACAATCTAAGGGGTTCAAGGGGAAAGCAATGGTGTTAGGAAAGGTTAGTGTTGGTTGTATGCATCCCTGAATAGTAGAGTTTTTAGGGAGTGCTTGAAGCTGTTAAAACTAGGGGAGAGTCTTATGGAGCGAGGCAGGGAATTCCACAAGATGGGGGCCAGTATGGAGAAGTCCTGTAAACGTGAATGTGAGGAAGTAACAAGAGAGGAGATCCTGAGATGATTGAAGGGGACGGGAGGGAGAGTATCTAGAGACAAGTTCTGAGATGTAGGGGGGAGCAGTGCAGTTGAGAGCTTTATATGTCAGGGTGAGGATTTTATGTTTAATCCTAGAGGCAAGAGGAAGCCAGTGAAAGGGATTGGCAGAGAGATGCAGCAGATGAAGAGCGACGAGTAAGGAAGATGAGCCTGGCAGAGGCATTTATAATAGATTGTAAAGGAGCTATGCGGCAGCTAGGTAGACCAGAGAGGACGGAATTGCAGTAGTCAAGGCGGGAAAGGATGAGAGAGTTGATTAAAATCTTGGTTGTATCTTGTGTAAGGAAATGTCTAATTTTAGCAATGTTTTTAAGGTGGAAGCGGCAGGCTTTAGCCAAGGACTGGATGTGAGGAGTGAAGGAAAGATCTGAGTCAAGTGTGACCCCAAGACATCGGGCGAGCGGGGTAGGGGTAATTATGGATTTATCAACAGTTATAGAAATTTTGGGGGTGGAGACATTGGAAGAAGGGGGAAAAATAAGGAGTTCAGTTTTGGAGAGATTTAGCTTAAGGTAGTGAGAGGACATCCAAGATGAGATGTGAGAAAGACAGTTAGTGACACGGGTTAGTAAGGAAGGAGGTAGGTCTGGTGCAGAGAGGTAGATTTGGGTGTCATCGGCATACAAATGGTATTGAAACCCATGGGACTTTATTAAGAAACCTAGTGATGACGTGTAGATTGAGAAGAGAAGGGGACCAAGGACAGAGCCTTGAGGTACCCCAACAGAAAGTGGTAACGGGGCAGAGGATGCTCCGGAGAAGGCTACACTAAATGTACGGTTAGTCAGATAGGAAGAGAACCACGAGAGAGCTGTGTCACAGATGCCGAAGGATTGGAGGGTTTGGAGCAGAAGAGGGTGGGTCAATTAGAGAGTTTAGTGTAAGGAAATGGGATAGATGTGCATAAACTAGCTTTTCGAGGAGCTTTGAGGCAAGAGGGAGTAGGGAAATAGGGCGGTAATTGGAAGGGGAGGTTGGATCAAGGGAAGGTTTTTTGAGGATAGGTGTGACCAGTGCATGTTTTAGAGATGAGGGAAATATGCCAGTGCTGAGGGAGAGGTTGAAAATGTGTGTGAGTATGGGAGAAACAGCAAAACCCAAAACGTACATTTCGGCCTATTGTGGGCCTCGTCAGTGAGGTGCAGCCATATCCCTATAGGCACACTGAGCAGCGGGTCAACGTCTGGATTCCTGCATCCCACTTAGGGAGAATTGCCTGGTATTTCGGGGCTGGACTGACCTTACTTGGCGGGATCAGACTGATATACTTAAGGAAAGTGTTCCTTTGTGAAAAGCACACTGGTCTAAAAGAGACTGCTTCTGGGTGGTAAATCGCCATAGAACTAGCTAATGAGCTGTTGTTCGTTCCTGGTAGAGCGCTTCTCTCTTTGTATGTAAATTAATATGACCCTGGGGAAGTCTCCCTATGGGTGATGAGGGAAACCAGACGTGGACTCCTTGCCCAGTGTGCTTAGAGGAATGTGGCTGCACCTTACTTGACGAGGCCCACAGGAGGCTGAAACAATCATCTGGGGTTGTCATGTTCCTTGTTCAGAGGAGAATTGCCTTTGTGAAAAGCACACTAGTCTAAAAGAGGCTGCTTCCGGGTGGTAAATCGCCATAGAACTAGCTAATGAGCTGTTGATTGTTCCTGGTAGAGCGCTTCTCTCTTTGTATGCAAATTATTGCATACATTTGGAAGAGAATTAAGCCTGATAATCTCTTATCCACAAAGAGGGTCCCAACAAAGATAACCGGTAAGACTCACTCAGTCACCAAAAAAATTTTCAGCAAAAGGCCATTTCTATTTGTGCAAGGAGATTTTGTCAGAGACATTTTCTTAATCACCCAATAAACTTGGATATGCCCTTCTCAGAGCGTGTCTCTCATTGTCCCTGGTACTGCCATTCAATTTCCTCAAATTGAATTTCTATGGCTGTAATACAAGTTTTAGTCTATCGGGGGCAGCAGACAACGGAATATAGATTTATTGGCAAAATCTTAACTGTTTAAAGATACGTATATTTTTATAGAAATGTATATTTAATACCTCTATAATTTCCTATCTTTTTTAAAAAAAAAACTTTTATTTATTATCAACAGTGCAGACAAAAAATCAACTGTGTCATCATGCCGCACAGTGCATAAGTTAAGCATTAAACCATCAAACAAAATACAAAGAATGAAAAAACAAGAAAAAGAAAATATTTAAGGTTACAATTTGTCTATATTAATATACTAAACATATAGAAGTTCAGTTAGCATTCAAACCGTATACAATATTTTAAATGTCTGCATTGTTGGGGTATCCAGCATTATTTCCCTGAACCCTTGTATTTCCCAACCTCTCCTCTCCCCCTCCACTCTTTACATCAAAAAGCATAAATTAAGACAAAGGAAGGAGAAAAAATAAATAAATAAAAAAGAGGGAGATTTCCCTTCCCTCTCCCCTTCACATATATCAAGCTACCAAATTCCAAGCAAGACTATTTCAGAGTTTTTAAATAGATATATCAACTGGTCAACTTCACTTGGAGGAAAACTTTGAATGAAAAAGGACCATTTTTAAAAAAAATATACAAATGTCCTGCTCGTTATTTATACCTGTGATGTGTTGTTCCAATATACATTGCTTTTTTAGATAATTTTTTATTTCAAGAATGTTAGGAATAGTTGCTTCTTTCTATTTTCTAAAAATTAAGAATCTGGTTGCTAATAGTGATGTCACGAATAGTTCGCCGGCGAACATAGCTTGTTCGCGTTCGCCGCGGCGGGCGAACATATGCGATGTTCGATCCGCCCCCTATTCGTCATCATTGAGTAAACTTTGACCCTGTATCTCACAGTCTGCAGACACATTTCAGCCAATCAGCAGCAGACACTCCCTCCCAGACCCTCCCAGCTCCTGGGCAGCAGCCATTTTAGATTCATTCTGATCCTGCATTCTTAGTGAGAGGAGGGATAGTGTAGCTGCTGCTGATTTTATAGGGAAATTGATAGCTAGGCTAGTGTATTCAGTGTCCACTACAGTCCTGAAGGACTCATCTGATCTCTGCTGTAAGGACAGCACCCCAAAAACCCCCTTTTAGGGCTAGAACGTCAGTCGTTTTTTTTTTTTGCCTGTGTAATTTTGACTGTGAAACATCAGTCTTCTAGTGTAATCTAATTGCAGTTGCCTGCCTGCCAGTGTGTGTGCCAGGCCCACTTGCTAAGTGTCACCACTCATATCTGTTGTAACAGTAGTGTAAATTTTGTAAAAAAAAACTTTTTTGACTGTGAAACATCAGTCTGCTAGTGTAATCTAATTGCAGTTGCCTGCCTGCCAGTGTGTGTGCCAGGCCCACTTGCTAAGTATCACCACTCATATCTGTTGTAACAGTAGTGTAAATTTTGTAAAAAAAAACTTTTTTGACTGTGAAACATCAGTCTGCTAGTGTAATCTAATTGCAGTTGCCTGCCTGCCAGCGTGTATGCCAGGCCCACTTGCCCACTAGTGCCACCACTCATATCTGTTGTAACAGTAGTGTGAATATTAAAAAAAAAACTTTTTTGACTGTGAAACATCAGTCTGCTAGTGTAATGTAATTGCAGTTGCCTGCCTGCCAGCGTGTGTGCCAGGCCTACTTGCCAACTAGTGCCACCACTCATATCTGTTGTAACAGTAGTGTAAATTTTGTAAAAAAAAAAACTTTTTTGACTGTGAAACATCAGTCTGCTAATGTAATGTAATTGCAGTTGCCTGCCTGCCAGCGTGTGTGCCAGGCCCACTTGCCAACTAGTGCCACCACTCATATCTGTTGTAACAGTAGTGTAAATATTTAAAAAAAAACTTTTTGACTGTGAAACATCAGTCTGCTAGTGTAATGTAATTGCAGTTGCCTGCCTGCCAGCGTATGTGCCCGGCCCACTTGCCAACTAGTGCCACCACACATATCTGTTGTAACAGTAGTGTAAATTTTGTAAAAAAAAAACTTTTTTGACTGTGAAACATCAGTCTGCTAGTGTAATCTAATTGCAGTTACCTGCCTGCCTGCCTGCCAGTGTGTGTGCCAGGCCCACTTGCTAAGTGCCACCACTCATATCTGTTGTAACAGTAGTGTAAATTTTGTAAAAAAAAACTTTTTTGACAGTGAAACATCAGTCTGCTAGTGTAATCTAATATCAGTTGCCTGCCTGCCAGCGTGTGTGCCAGGCCCACTTGCCAACTAGTGCCACCACTCATATCTGTTGTAACAGTATTGTAAATTTAAAAAAAAAAACTATTTTGACTGTGAAACATCAGTCTGCTAGTGTAATCTAATTGCAGTTGCCTGCCTGCCTGCCAGTGTGTGTGCCAGGCCCACTTGCTAAGTGTCACCACTCATATCTGTTGTAACAGTAGTGTAAATATTTTAAAAAAAAACTTTTTTGACTGTGAAATATCAGTCTGCTAGTGTAATATAATTGCAGTTGCCTGCCTGCCAGCGTGTGTGCCAGGCCCACTTGCCAACTAGTGCCACCACTCATATCTGTTGTAACAGTAGTGTAAATTTTGTAAAAAAAAAACTTTTTTGACTGTGAAACATCAGTCTGCTAGTGTAATCTAATAGCAGTTGCCTGCCTGCCAGCGTGTGTGCCAGGCCCACTTGCCAACTAGTGCCACCACTCATATCTGTTGTAACAGTATTGTAAAAATTTTTAAAAAAAACTTTTTTGACTGTGAAACATCAGTCTGCTAGTTTAATCTAATTGCAGTTACCTGCCTGCCTGCCAGTGTGTGTGCCAGGCCCACTTGCTAAGTGACACCACTCATATCTGTTGTAACAGTAGTGTAAATTTTGTAAAAAAAAACTTTTTTGACAGTGAAACATCAGTCTGCTAGTGTAATGTAATTGCAGTTACCTGCCTGCCAGCGTGTGTGCCAGGCTCACTTGCCAACTAGTGCCACCACTCATATCTGTTGTAACAGTAGTGTAAATATTTTTTAAAAAAGCTTTTTTGACTGTGAAACATCAGTCTGCTAGTGTAATGTAATTGCAGTTGCCTGCCTGCCAGCGTGTGTGCCAGGCCTACTTGCCAACTAGTGCCACCACTCATATCTGTTGTAACAGTAGTGTAAATATTTAAAAAAAACTTTTTTGACTGTGAAACATCAGTCTGCTAGTGTAATCTAATAGCAGTTGCCTGCCTGCCTGCCAGCGTGTGTGCCAGGCCCACTTGCCAACTAGTGCCACCACTCATATCTGTTGTAGCAGTATTGTAAAAAAATTTAAAAAAAACTTTTTTGACTGTGAAACATCAGTCTGCTAGTGTAATCTAATTGCAGTTGCTTGCCTGCCTGCCAGTGTGTGTGCCAGGCCCACTTGCTAAGTGCCACCACTCATATCTGTTGTAACAGTAGTGTAAATTTTGTAAAAAAACCCTTTTTTGACTGTGAAACATCAGTCTGCTAGTGTAATCTAATAGCAGTTGCCTGCCAGCGTGTGTGCCAGGCCCACTAGCCAACTAGTGCCACCACTCATATCTGTTGTAGCAGTATTGTAATTTTTTTTTAAAAAAACTTTTTTGACTGTGAAACATCAGTCTGCTAATGTAATGTAATTGCAGTTGCCTTCCTGCCAGCGTGTGTGCCAGGCCCACTTGCCAACTAGTGCCACCACTCATATCTGTTGTAACAGTAGTGTAAATATTTAAAAAAAACTTTTTTGACTGTGAAACATCAGTCTGCTAGTGTAATGTAATTGCAGTTGCCTGCCTGCCAGCGTATGTGCCCGGCCCACTTGCCAACTAGTGCCACCACACATATCTGTTGTAACAGTAGTGTAAATTTTGTAAAAAAAAACTTTTTTGACTGTGAAACATCAATCTGCTAGCTAGTGTAATCTAATAGCAGTTGCCTGCCTGCCAGCGTGTGTGCCAGGCCCACTTGCCAACTAGTGCCACCACTCATATCTGTTTTAACAGTATTGTAAATTTAAAAAGAAAACTTTTTTGACTGTGAAACATCAGTCTGCTAGTGTAATCTAATTGCAGTTGCCTGCCTGCCAGTGTGTGTGCCAGGCCCACTTGCTAAGTGTCACCACTCATATCTGTTGTAACAGTAGTGTAAATTTTGTAAAAAAAAACTTTTTTGACTGTGAAACATCAGTCTGCTAGTGTAATCTAATTGCAGTTGCCTGCCTGCCAGCGTGTGTGCCAGGCCCAATTGCCAACTAGTGCCACCACTCATATCTGTTGTAACAGTATTGTAAATTTAAAAAAAAAACTTTTTTGACTGTGAAACATCAGTCTGCTAGTGTAATCTAATTGCAGTTGCCTGCCTGCCAGTATGTGTGCCAGGCCCACTTGCTAAGTGTCACCACTCATATCTGTTGTAACAGTAGTGTAAATTTTGTAAAAAAAAAACTTTTGACTGTGAAACATCAGTCTGCTAGTGTAATCTAATTGCAGTTGCCTGCCTGCCAGCGTGTGTGCCAGGCCCACTTGCCAACTAGTGCCACCACTCATATCTGTTGTAACAGTAGTGTAAATATTTTAAAAAAAACTTTTTTGACTGTGAAATATCAGTCTGCTAGTGTAATGTAATTGCAGTTGCCTGCCTGCCAGCGTGTGTGCCAGGCCCACTTGCCAACTAGTGCCACCACTCATATCTGTTGTAACAGTAGTGTAAATTTTGTAAAAAAAAACTTTTTTGACTGTGAAACATCAGTCTGCTAGTGTAATCTAATTGCAGTTGCCTGCCTGCCAGCGTGTGTGCCAGGCCCACTTGCCAACTAGTGCCACCACTCATATCTGTTGTAACAGTATTGTAAATTTAAAAAAAAAAACTTTTTTGACTGTGAAACATCAGTCTGCTAGTGTAATCTAATTGCAGTTGCCTGCCTGCCAGTGTGTGTGCCAGGCCCACTTGCTAAGTGTCACCACTCATATCTGTTGTAACAGTAGTGTAAATTTTGTAAAAAAAAAAACTTTTTTGACTGTGAAACATCAGTCTGCTAGTGTAATCTAATTGCAGTTGCCTGCCTGCCAGCGTGTGTGCCAGGCCCACTTGCCAACTAGTGCCACCACTCATATCTGTTGTAACAGTAGTGTAAATTTTGTAAAAAAAAACTTTTTTGACTGTGAAACATCAGTCTGCTAGTGTAATCTAATTGCAGTTGCCTTCCTGCCAGCGTGTGTGCCAGGCCCACTTGCCAACTAGTGCCACCACTCATATCTGTTGTAACAGTAGTGTAAATATTTAAAAAAAACTTTTTTTACTGTGAAATATCAGTCTGCTGGTGTAATCTAATTTTAGTTGCCTGCCTGCCAGCGTGTGTGCCAGGCCCACTTGCCAACTAGTGCCACCACTCATATCTGTTGTAACAGTAGTGTAAATTTTGTAAAAAAAAACTTTTTTGACTGTGAAACATCAGTCTGCTAGTGTAATCTAATTGCAGTTACCTGCCTGCCTGCCTGCCTGCCAGTGTGTGTGCAAGGCCCACTTGCTAAGTGCCACCACTCATATCTGTTGTAACAGTAGTGTAAATTTTGTAAAAAAAAACTTTTTTGACAGTGAAACATCAGTCTGCTAGTGTAATGTAATTGCAGTTGCCTGCCTGCCAGCGTGTGTGCCAGGCTCACTTGCCAACTAGTGCCACCACTCATATCTGTTGTAACAGTAGTGTAAATATTTTTTAAAAAAGCTTTTTTGACTGTGAAACATCAGTCTGCTAGTGTAATGTAATTGCAGTTGCCTGCCTGCCAGCGTGTGTGCCAGGCCTACTTGCCAACTAGTGCCACCACTCATATCTGTTGTAACAGTAGTGTAAATTTTGTAAAAAAAAACTTTTTGGACTGTGAAACATCAGTCTGCTAGTGTAATCTAATAGCAGTTGCCTGCCTGCCAGCGTGTGTGCCAGGCCCACTTGCCAACTAGTGCCACCACTCATATCTGTTGTAGCAGTATTGTAAATTTTTTTAAAAAAAAACTTTTTTGACTGTGAAACATCAGTCTGCTAGTGTAATCTAATTGCAGTTGCCTGACTGCCTGCCAGCGTGTGTGCCAGGCCCACTTGCTAAGTGCCACCACTCATATCTGTTGTAACAGTAGTGTAAATTTTGTAAAAAAAAAACTTTTTTGACTGTGAAACATCAGTCTGCTAGTGTAATCTAATTGCAGTTGCCTGCCTGCCAGCGTGTGTGCCAGGCCCACTTGCCAACTAGTGCCACCACTCATATCAGTTGTAACAGTAGTGTAAATATTTAAAAAAAAAACTTTTTTGACTGTGAAACATCAGTCTGCTAGTGTAATCTAATTGCAGTTGCCTGCCTGCCAGCGTGTGTGCCAGGCCCACTTGCCAACTAGTGCCACCACTCATATCTGTTGTAACAGTAGTGTAAATTTTTTTAAAAAAAACTTTTTTGACTGTGAAACATCAGTCTGCTAGTGTAATCTAATTGCAGTTGCCTGCCTGCCAGCGTGTGTGCCAGGCTCACAGCGTATACTGTGCCCACTTGCCCAGTGCCACCACTCATATCTTGTTTAATAGTAGTGTAAGTGTACATTTAAAATAATAAAAACTTTTTGTACTGTGAAACATCAGTCTGCTTTTTTGTGTCAGGCTCACAGCGTATACTGTGCCCACTTGCCCAGTGCCACCACTCATATCTTGTTTAATAGTAGTGTAAGTGTACATTTAAAAGAAAATGACAGGCAGAGGCAGGCCACCCCGCAGGTGCCGTCGTGGTGCTGTGATTCCCTTTGGCCGTAGAATAATGCCCAGTGTTCAGAGGCCACGTCCCATAAACTCGAAAAGTTCTGAGGAGGACATAGTTGACTTTTTAACACAGGACACCCAATCTTCTATAGCTTCCGCTCTGAACCTTGACGCACCATCCTCCTCCAGCTTATCTTCGGGCACCTCTCAAGTTACCACCACTCGCCCCCCTGCCGCCACCACCAACACTAGCACCACAGCCGCTTCACTTGATGTGTCAGAGGAGTTTTTTACACATCAGTTGGAAGAAATGAGTGATGCGCAACCATCAATGACAGAGGATGTAGATAACAGTGATATGTCTCAGTCAGGCAGCATTACAGACATGGACGTACGGTGTGATGATGATGATGTTTTACCCGCTGCTGCTTCTTTTGTTGATTTGTCAGATACAAGTGAAGCGGTTGATGTTGATGATGCATCCGTGGATGTCACGTGGGTGCCCGCTAGAAGAGAAGAAGAACAGGGGGAAAGTTCAGATGGGGAGACAGAGAGGAGGAGGAGGAAACGAGTTGGAAGCAGGGGGTGGTCGTCGCAAGGAGCTAGTGGCACAGTCAGACAGCATGCATCGGCACCCGGGGTCAGCCAGACAGCACGCCAATCAACGCATGCTGTTGCCACCACCAGAATGCCGTCATCACAGCGCTCAGCAGTGTGGCATTTTTTTGTGTGTCTGCCTCTGACAACAGCGATGCCATTTGCAACCTGTGCCAAAAGAAACTGAGTCGTGGGAAGTGCAACACCCACCATCATATTTGTTATAACAGTATTGTAAATATTTTTTAAAAAAACTTTTTTGACTGTGAAACATCAGTCAGCTAGTGTAATCTAATTGCAGTTTCTTGCCTGCCAGCGTGTGTGCCAGGCCCACTTGCCAACTAGTGCCACCAATCATATTTGTTATAACAGTAGTGTAAATATTTAAAAAAAAAACTTTTTTGACTTTGAAACATCAGTCAGCGAGTGTAATCTAATTGCAGTTGCCTGCCTGCCAGCGTGTGTGCCAGGCCCACTTGCCAACTAGTGCCACCAATCATATTTGTTATAACAGTAGTGTAAATATTTTTTTAAAAAAAACTTTTTTGACTGTGAAACATCAGTCTGCTAGTGTAATCTAATTGAAATTGCTTGCCTGCCAGCGCGTGTGCCAGGCCCACTTGCCAACTAGTGCCACCAATCATATTTGTTGTAACAGTAGTGTAAATATTTTAAAAAAAAACTTTTTGGACTGTGAAACATCAGTCTGCTAGTGTAATCTTATTACATTTGCCTGCCTGCCTGCCAGCGTGTGTGCCAGGCCCACTTGCCAAGTTAGTGGCACCACTCATATTTGTTGTAACAGTAGTTTAAATATTTAAAACATAAACATTTTTGACTGTGAAACATCAGTCTGCTTTTTTGTGTCAGGCTCACAGCATATACTGTGCCCACTTGCCCAGTGGCACCACTCATATTTTGTTTAATAGTAGTGTAAGTCTACATTTAAAAAAAAAAATGACAGGCAGAGGCAGGCCACCCCGCAGGTGCCGTCGTGGTCATGGTGCTGTGATTCCCTTTGACCCTACAATAATGCCCAGTGTTCAGAGTCCACGTGCCATGAACGCGAAAAGTTCTGAGGAGGACCTAGTTGAATGGCTAACACAGGACACCCAATCTTCTACAGCTTCTGCTCCTAACCTTGACGCACCATCCACCTCCAGCTTAGCTTCGGGCACCTCTCAAGTGACCAGTGCCACTCACCCGCCTGCCGCCACCGCCAACACTAGCACCACAGCCGCTTCACTTGATCTGTCAGAGGAGTTATTGACACATCAGTTGGAAGAAATGAGTGATGCGCAACCATCATTGACAGAGGATGTAGATAACAGTGATATGTCTCAGTCAGGCAGCATTACAGACATGGACGTACGGTGTGATGATGATAGTGATGTTGTACCCGCTGCTGCTTCCTTTGTTGATTTGTCAGATACAAGTGAAGCGGTTGATGATGATGCGTCCGTGGATGTCACGTGGGTGCCCGCTAGAAGAGAAGAAGAAGAGGAGGAAAGTTCAGATGGGGAGACAGAGAGGAGGAGGAGGAGACGGGTTGGAAGCAGGGGGAGGTCGTCGCAAGGAGCTAGTGGCACAGTCAGACAGCATGCATCAGCACCCGGGGTCAGCCAGACAGCACGCCAATCAACGCATGCTGTTGCCACCACCAGAGTGCCGTCATCGCAGAGCATTTTTTTTGTGTGTCTGCCTCTGACAACAGCGATGCCATTTGCAACCTGTGCCAAAAGAAACTGAGTCATGGGAAGTCCAACACCCACCTAGGTACAACTGCTTTGCGAAGGCACATGGTGTCACATCACAAACGCAGATGGGATGAACACATGAGTAGAAGCAGCACACAAACTCAAAGCCGCCATCCTCCTCCTGGTCCAGCATCTTCAGCCACGTCAACCACTGCTGTCCTCCTTGCCCCCTCTCAACCATCCTCCACTCAGTCTCTCTTACGTAGCAGTTCCTGGTCATCTGCCCACAGTCAGGTGTCTGTCAAGGACATGTTTGAGTGTAAGAAGCCAATTTCCCAAAGTCACCCCCTTGCTGGCTTTTCTGAACTCTTAGCCCGCCAGCTTTTACCATACAAGCTGGTGGAGTCTGAGGCGTTCAAAAAATTTGTATCTATTGGGACCCGCAGTGGAAGGTACCCGGCCAAAATTTCTTTTCACAAAAGGCAATCCCCAACCTGTACTCGATTGTGCGAAAGGAAGTAATGGCATGTCTGGCACACAGCGTTGGGGCAAGGGTCCATCTGACCACTGAAAGCTGGTCTGCAAAGCATGGTCAGGGCAGGTATATCACCTACACTGCGCATTGGGTAAACCTGCTGACGGCTGCCAAGCATGGAATGCGTGGCTCTGCAGAGGAGTTGGTGACACCGCCACAACTTGCAGGCAGGCCTGCTGCTACCTACTCTACTCCTCCTACTCCATCCTCTTCCATAACCTCTTCCTCGGCTGAGTCCTCTTCTGCTGCTGCGTCTTGCTCCACATCAACGGCACTCCCCAGCTCCCCAGGTACTATTCAACATCCCGGATACGGCAGTGTCACGCCGTCTTGGGGTTGACTTGCCTGAAAGCAGAGAGTCACACCGCACCAGCACTCCTGTCCGCCCTGAACACACAGGTGGATCAGTGGCTGACTCCGCACCAACTGGAGATTGGCAAAGTTGTTTCTGACAATGGAAGTAGTTTGGTGGCGGCATTAAAATTGGGCAAGTTGACACATGTGCCGTGCATGGCAGATGTGTGTAATCTGATTGTACAACGCTTTGTGCATAAGTACCCAGGCTTACAGGACGTCCTGAAGCAGGCCAGGAAGGTGTGTGGCCATTTCAGGCGTTCCTACACGGCCATGGCGCACTTGTCAGATATCCAGCGGCGAAACAACCTGCCAGTGAGGCACTTGATTTGCGACAGCCCGACATGTTGGAATTCAACACTCCTAATGTTCGACTGCCTGCTCCAACAAGAAAAAGCTGTTAATGAGTATTTGTATGACCGGGGTGCTAGGACAGCCTCTGGGGAGCTGGGGATTTTTTTGCCATGTTACTGGACGCTCATGCGCAATGCCTGTAGGCTCATGCGTCCTTTTGAGGAGGTGACAAACCTAGTCAGTCGCACCGAAGGCACCATCAGCGACATCATACCATTTGTTTTCTTCCTGGAGCGTGCCCTGCGAAGAGTGCTGGATCAGGCCGTAGTTGAGCGTGAAGAGGAAGAGGAAGAGTTGTGGTCTCCATCACCACCAGAAACAGCCTTATCAGCATCGCTTGCTGGACCAGCGGCAATGCAGGAAGAGGATTGTGAGGAAGAGGAGTTGGAGGAGGAATGTGGTTTTGAGGAGGAGGAGGAAGACCAAGCACAACAGGCATCCCAGGGTGCTCGTTGTTGTCACCTATCTGGTACCCGTGGTGTTGTACGTGGCTGGGGGGAAGAAGATACCTTCAGTGACATCAGTGAGGACGAGGAACGGGACATGAGTATCTCGGCATCCAACCTTGTGTTAATGGGGTCTTTCATGCTGTTGTGCCTGTTGAGGGACACTCGTATAAAAAAGCTGAAGGAGAACGAACTGTACTGGGTGTCCACGCTACTAGACCCCCAGTATAAGCATAAAGTGACTGAAATGTTACAGAATTCCCGTAAGTCGGAAAGGATGAAGCAGTTCAAAAATAAATTAAAAAGTATGCTTTACACAGCGTATATGGGTGATGTCACAGCACAATGGGAATCTAACAGGGGAAGAGATGAAAGTAATCCTCCTCCTCCCAAGACCACGGCGGCAAGGACAGGACGCTTTCCAGATGTGTTGTTGATGGAGGACATGCGGACCTTTTTAACTCCTATGCATCGCCACAGCCCTTCGGGATCCAGCCTCAGAGAAAGACTCAACCGACAGGTAGCAGACTACCTCGCATTAACTGCGGATCTCGACACTCTGAGGAGCGATGGACCCCTTGACTACTGGGTGTGCAGGCTTGACCTGTGGCCTGAGCTATCCCAATTTGCAATCGAACTTCTGGCCTGCCCCGCTTCAAGTGTCCTGTCAGAAAGGACCTTCAGTGCAGCAGGAGGTATTGTCACTGAGAAGAGAAGTCGCCTAGGTCAAAAAAGTCTTGATTATCTCACCTTTATTAAAATGAATGAGGCATGGATCCTGAAGGGACTGACATTGTGCGATACATTAGAGTAAAAAAGGCCTGATGAGATGAGCTGCCTTGGGCTGCAAATGGTACACACGCTGCTGTATTTTATCTTTGAATGCCGGATGACTTGCGTGACTTATCCGCCAACAACTAGGGTTCAAGCCGCAATGTTTTAGGGCAATTTCTAACTGTGAAACAAACATCAATTTTTCTGGCCACTGCTACAGCAGCGTCTGCAACAATAGCTAATTTTTCTGGCATTTGTACATGCCTAATTTTTCTGGCCTCTGGTGCTGCACTGTGGCTACAAAACCCAAACCAAATAAAAGGCACATAACAGGGATTAAACTGTTAAGAATAGTACTACTTAACACACCACTCATATCTGGTGGCACAGTAGATTGCATGCGCAGTGCCCCAAATTTGAAGTAGGAGGACCGACCAAGCATCTTTTTCCATCTCCCGGTTCCTAAAAACGATGCCATACCTGTACTCGATTGTGCAAAAGGAAGTCCTGGCATATGAGGTCTTTCATGCTGTCGTGCCTGTTGAGGGTCGGGGACCCTCGTATAAAAAGGCTGAAGGAGAACGACCTGTACTGGGTGTCCAAGCATCTTTTTCCATCTCGCGGTTCCTAAAAATTATCTCCGGGTTCCTAAAATCGATGCCATACCTGTACTCGATTGTGCAAAAGTAAGTCATGGCATATGGGGTCTTTCATGCTGTCGTGCCTGTTGAGGGTCGGGGACCCGTGTATAACAAGGCTGAAGGAGAACCACCTGTACTGGGTGTCCAAGCATCTTTTTCCATCTCCTGGTTACGAAAATCCATGTCATATACACGTCCCCTGGTGCCGCAACTGCCTCTGGGAACCTTACCATGGGTTCCAGACCGCATGTCTTATTGTAATTCTCTGTCAGGGAAAATATAAATCTATCAAATCTATCTATTTATCTATCGAATCTATCTAACTATCAATCGTATCTATCAAATATATATTGCATCTATTGATCTATGTAATTCGTATCTATCAAATGTATATTGCATATTTTGATCCATGCAATTCGTATCTATCAAATGTATATTGCATCTTTTGATCTATGTAATTCGTATCTATCAAATGTATATTGCATCTTTTGATCTATGTAATTCGTATCTATCAAATGTATATTGCATCTATTGATCTATGTAATTCGTATCTATCAAATGTATATTGCATCTATTGATCTATGTAATTCGTATCTATCAAATGTATATTGCATCATTTCTTTGCACAAAAGACAATCCCGGACCCCAACCTGTACTCGATTGTGCAAAAGGAAGTAACCTTACCATGGGTCACAGACCGCACGTCTTTGTAATTCTCTGTCTGGGAAATTATATATCTATCAAATCTATCTATTTATCTATCAAATCTATCTAACTATCAATCGTATCTATCAAATGTATATTGCATCTTTTGATCTATGTAATTCGTATCTATCAAATGTATATTGCATCTATTGATCTATGTAATTCGTATCTATCAAATGTATATTGCATCTTTTGATCTTTGTAATTTGTATCTATCAAATGTATATTGCATCTATTGATCTATGTAATTCGTATCTATCAAATGTATATTGCATCTATTGATCTATGTAATTCGTATCTATCAAATGTATATTGCATCTATTGATCTATGTAATTCGTATCTATCAAATGTATATTGCATCTATTGATCTATGTAATCTATGTATCTATCTATCAAATCTATCTATCTCGTGGCCGGACTGTTTTGTGACAGCCACTTGTGTTTCGGGCAAATTTGCAGTAGGAGGGCCGACCAAGCATCTTTTTCCATCTCCCGGTTCCTAAAATCCATGCCATATACACCTCCCCCGATAGGGGGAGTAACAGGTATTAAACTGCTAAGAATAGTACTACTTAACACACCACTCATATCTGGTGGCACAATAGATTGCACGTGCAGTGCCCCAAATTTGAAGCAGGAGGACCGACCAAGCATCTTTTCCATCTCCTGGTTCCAAAAATCCATGCCATATACACGTCCCCTGGAGGCGCAACTGCCTCTGGGAACCTTACCATGGGTGCCAGCCGCATGTCTTATTGTAATTCTCTATCAAATCTATCTATTTATCTATCGAATCTATCTAATTATCAATCGTATATTACATCTATTGATCTATGTAATTCGTATCTATCAAATGTATATTACATCTATTGATCTATGTAAATCGTATTTATCAAATGTATATTGCATCTATTGATCTATGTAATTTGTATCTATCAAATGTATATTGCATCTATTGATCTATGTAACTCATATCTATCAAATGTATATTGCATCTATCGATCTATGTAATTCGTATCTATCAAATGTACTGTATATTGCATCTTTTGATCTATGTAATTCGTATCTATCAAATGTATATTGCATCTATTGATCTATGTAATTCGTATCTATCAAATGTATATTGCATCTATTGATCTATGTAATTCGTATCTATCAAATGTATATTGCATCTATTGATCTATGTAATTCGTATCTATCAAATGTATATTGCATCTATTGATCTATGTAATTCGTATCTATCAAATGTATATTGCATCTATTGATCTATGTAATTCGTATCTATCAAATGTATATTGCATCTTTTGATCTATGTAATTCGTATCTATCAAATGTATATTGCATCTTTTGATCTATGTAATTCGTATCTATCAAATGTATATTGCATCTATTGATCTATGTAATTCGTATCTATCATATGTATATTGCATCTATTGATCTATGTAATTTGTATCTATCAAATGTATATTGCATATATTGATCTATGTAATCGATGTATCTATCAAATCTATCTATCTCGTGGCTGGATTGTTTTGTGACAGCCACTTGTGTTTCAGCCAAATTTGAAGTAGGAGGCCTGACCAAGCATTTTTTTCCATCTCCCGGTTCCTAAAATCCATGCCATATACACCTCCCCCGATAGGGGGAGTAACAGGTATTAAACTGCTAAGAATAGTACTACTTAACACACCACTCATATCTGGTGGCACAATAGATTGCACGCGCAGTGCCCCAAATTTGAAGCAGGAGGACCAACCAAGCATCTTTTTCCATCTCCCGGTTCCGAAAATCCATGCCATATACACGTCCCCTGGCGGCACAACTGCCTCTGCGAACCTTACCATGGGTCTCAGACCGAATGTCTTATTGTAATTCTCTGTCAGGGAAATTATATATCTATCAAATCTATCTATTTATCTATCGAATCTATCTAACTATCAATCGTATCTATCAAATATATATTGCATCTATTGATCTATGTAATTCGTATCTATCAAATGTATATTGCATCTATTGATCTATGTAATTCGTATCTATCAAATGTATATTGCATCTATTGATCTATGTAATTCGTATCTATCATATGTATATTGCATCTATTGAGCTATGTAATTCGGATCTATCAAATGTATATTGCATCTATTGATCTATGTAATTCGGATCTATCAAATGTATATTGCATCTATTGATCTATGTAATTCGGATCTATCAAATGTATATTGCATCTATTGATCTATGTAATTCGGATCTATCAAATGTATATTGCATCTTTTGATCTATGTAATTCGTATCTATCAAATGTATATTGCATCTTTTGATCTAGGTAATTCGTATCTATCAAATGTATATTGCATCTATCGATCTATGTAATTTGTATCTATCATATGTATATTGCATCTATTGATCTATGTAATCTATGTATCTATCTATCTCATGGTTGTGCAAATGGACTGTTGGCGGTTGTTTGCGGTGCGTTACACGGGGAGTTTAGTCTGTCACTGTGAAGCGGGCGTAACCCTTACACTACCTGATCGATACAACATCATCATACCTGATGTTTTAAAGCACGTTATTCCAAACAATTTAGGAATGTTAGGTGATTTAGGCCATTTATGGCTTAAAACCAGACTCTGCATCAACTATGTAATTTACCATGGGAGTTTTGCCATGGATCCCCCTCCGGCATGCCACAGTCCAGGTGTTAGTCCCCTTGAAACAACTTTTCCATCACTATTGTGGCCAGAAAGAGTCCCTGTGGGTTTTAAAGTTCGCCTGCCTATTGAAGTCAATGGCGGTTCGCCGGTTTGCGAACATTAGCGGAAGTTCGAGTCCGCCGTTCGCGAACCGAAATTTTTAGGTTCGCGACATCACTATTGATTCCTAGTGTTGTACATAGTTTCCACCAAGCTAAAATTGGTGTATACAAAGTTTTGATTTGTTTTATATTCTTAGAGATATATTATTAACTCTACAGTGTAAAAGGGCAACTGTAGAATAGAAGTAGGTCACATTGTTTTCTAATAGATTATTTCTATATTAGTCCAAATTCAGAATCCAATCAATCACAACGCGAGAAAGAAACACTAAATTAAAGTTACAAAGGTCAGGTAAAGCGAAACCTCCAAATATTTTTGGTAAAGAGAGTTTGTCCAGTGAAAAGCTCGCTTTCTTGTTTTGCCATATGAATTGCCGAAGTGCGGCCTTTTTGTCTTGTAAGTCTTTCCCCTTTAAAAATACCGGGGTATTTTGAAGAACGTATTGAATTTTTAGCAAAAGAACCATTTTAAACAAAGCAATCCTACCAGAAATTGAGAGTGGAAGATTCTGCCAGTTCTTCATATACTTCTTAACTTTATTGAAGACAGGAAATATTAAGATTATACCACATTTCAGGTTGAAGTGATATATGAATGCCCAGATATTTGAACGAGTTTGATACTACTCTAAAAGGAATTTCAGCAAAAGATGTGTTGTTTTTCCTTAACCATAGTATTTCTGACTTCGATGCATTTACTTTATATCCCGTAAATGACCTGAAAAGTTCAATAATCGAAAAAAGTTTAGGGATATATAGAAATGTATATTTAATACCTCTATAATTTCTTATCTTTATTAAACTATTTGTTCAGTATATGGCCCATCTAACATAACTGAGCGTGTATTTTTGAGACCAAAAAAGAGTGTACTGATTTATTAGGTATCCCTATACATATAAATATTAGACCTGTGCCTAATATTAAATCTATAGTATCTATATGTATGTGTATATATATATATATATATATATATATATATATATATATATATATATATATATATATATAAATAAATAAACATACATCTCCTTAGTGCATGTCTCACTATAACTTCCAACTTATAATATTTTTAAAGTCACATTTTTATGGGGGGGGACTTAACATGATTTTAATGCTTTCAGAATGATTTTAATATTTTAGTTTATATCCTGATATAATATTGTCACCTTTTCCAGTTATCATCTTAATATCACATACATACCTTGTGAGTAGCAGTCTGATGTAATTAACCCTTTAATGACCACAGCACTTTTCCATTTTCTGACTGTTTGGGACCAGGGCTATTTTTACATTTCTGCAGTGTTTGTGTTTAGCTGTAATTTTCCTCTTACTCATTTACTGTACCCACACATATTATATACCGTTTTTCTCGCCATTAAATGGACTTTCTAAAGATACAATTATTTTCATCATATCTTATAATTTTATAAAATATGATGAAAAAACAGACTTTTTCTAACTTTGACCCCCAAAATCTGTTACACATCTACAACCTCCAAAAAACACCCATGCTAAATAGTTTCTAAATTTTGTCCTGAGTTTATAAATACCCAATTTTTACATGTTCTTTGCATTTTTTTGCAAGTTATAGGGCAGTAAATACAAGTAGCACTTTTCTACTTCCAAACTATTTTTTTCTTCAAAATTAGCACTAGTTACATTGGAAAACTGATATCTGTCAGGAATTCCTGAATATCCCTTGACATGTATATATTTTATTTTAGTAGACAACCCAAAGTATTGATCTAGGCCCATTTTAGTATATTTCATGCCACCATTTCACCGCCAAATGCAATTAAATAAAATAAAATCGTTAACTTTTTCACAATTTTAGGTTTCTCACTGAAATTACTTACAAACAGTTAGTGCAATCATGGCACAAATGGTTGTAAATGCTTCTCTGGGATCCCCTTTGTTCAGAAATAGCAGACTTATATGGCTTTGGCGTTGCTTTTTGGTAATTAGAAGGCCGCCAAATGCCGCTGCATTTCACACGTGTATTATGGCTAGCAGTGAAGGGGTTAATTATGTAGCTTGCAGGGTTCATTTTAGCTTTAGTGTAGAGATCAGCCTCCCATCTGACACATCCCACCCCCTGATCCCTCCATGACCCCCCTCAAACAGTTCTGTTCCCTGCCCCACCTCACAATTTTTACTGCCATCTTAAGTACTGGCAGAAAGTCTGCCAATACTAAAATAAAAGGATTTTTTATATATATATATTTTTTTATATTTCAAAATTTTATTGGGTTCACATATTTGCATACATTGACAATTGCATAGGTCAGATATTGATCAATGGCTAAGGTCAACAAGTATGAATTCGATATAACATAGACAATAATGTCTTACCCAAGTTTTTTTTTTTTTAAACACATTTTTTAAAGTAATAGCATATATAAGAGAGTAATTGGGTCATACATTTTGTATCAAGAAAAAATAAGAAAAAATAGTGGTAGTGTGGAGAGAAGAAGGAGGGGGAAGGGTAGAGGAGGGAAGAGGGGTATACGAGTGCCTGCCTCTTACTGGGTTGCTAAGTTTGCTTAGTTGCAAATGTCATGTAGCTAAATTTGAAGATAGAAGATATAGTTTAAGCTAGTTGTGGGCCTTGAAAAGAAAGCATTTGCGGAGAGATGCCCCGGATATTTATGAGTCGGGAGGGACAGGGACAGTGATAGTTAGTTCAGAAGTTCCCTGTTCCCAAATAAAAAACATGTCTGTAAAGAAATCCTGCTTACCTAAGAAGCAATAACACTGTCTTTCCAGATTCAGAATATGTTTGACTTCTGATATCCAAGTAGTGTGTGACGGGATTATTTGGGATTTCCACAGTCGTGGTATTAGTCTTTTAGCGCCAGTCAGCATGATCTGGAGTAGTTTTGTGCGGTATAAGCAGTGAAGTGTCGGGAGAAGATTGAGAAGAATAAGTTTAGGGCCTAGCGTTATATTTGTGCCTAAAATTCTGTTTATGGTGGATTCAACTCTGTTCCAGAAGTCCGAGATGGAGGGGCAATCCCACCATATGTGAGTCATAGTACCTGTGCCTCCACAACGTCTCCAGCAAGCGGAAGACGCCGTAGGAAAAATATATCTAAGTCGTGATGGTGTCAAATACCAACGAGATATTATTTTATAGTTTGTTTCTGCCATGAGTAATGAAGAAGATGCAGAGTGGGTAGCTTTAAAGCATGATCTCCACTCTTCGTCTGTAATATCACCACGTGTTTCTGTGTTCCATCTCCTTAGAAAGGAGGGTCTCTGTAGGGGAAAGGTCCCTCTAAGCAATTTATAGCTTGTTGAGAGAAGTTTTTTCTGGATTTCAGGATTGGCGCAGAGCTGTTCAAATATTGTTAGTGATCTGGTTATATTTTGTTTATACGTGCTGTTATGGAGTGCATGTCGGATCTGGAAATATGAGTACCAATTGTGAAAGGGTGAGCCAAATTCACTGATTAGTGTTGCTCTGTCCTTGAGTGTTCCTGAATCTAGTAGAGTATAAATAGGCAGATTCTGCATGTGTGTCGCGGTGTGTGACTGGACAAAGGATGTATGTTGGAAAAATATCTGATTACCTAGCAAAGGAGTTAGCGGGAGATAGGGGTGGATATCCCTTTGTTATGCTTAATTAAGTGATCCCATATGTTTAAAGTGGTCTTAACATAGTAGTTTTTGTGTGCTTGTGGTGGTCTATGAGGCTTGGGGAGCCAAGGGAGATCTCTCATGGTTGTAGTTTTCAGCAAGGCACATTCAATTTGCACCCATGGAGGAGGGGGATTGTAGCGGGTCCAGGAGATCACCCTAGTGAGATGAACGGCCTTATAGTAGTTCAGGAGATGAGGGACATTTAGTCCACCATCTTCTTTGGTGAGAAATAAAGTGTCTTGGGGGACCCTAGGTTTTTTATAGGACCAAATAAATGAATTAATCATTCTTTGTTGGGTTTGAAGGTAGGAATGATCATCATCTTAATGGTATTGACTCTTCCCATCCAGGACAGGTGATTTTGTTTGTGCCAACTCTCAAGAAGGGCCTGCACTGATCGCTGGAGTTTAGCATAATTACATTGGAAGAGTTCCTGATGAGTGCTAGGGAGTAAAAGACCTAAGTATTTAATTTTGTTATTCAAACTAAATCTCGTATGGGTTTTTATAAATTCTACATCCTGAGTGGGCACGTTTAGCGTCAAGATTCCAGACTTCTCCATATTTATGGAGAAATCAGATACTCGTCCGTATTCGTCCAGTGTATGGATCAAAGCCGGGAGGGACGTGGATGGGGATTGAAGCGTGAAGATCACGTCATCTGCGAACAGCAGACATTTTTGATTTATACGTTTATATTGTACGCCGAGTATATCAGGGTTTTCCCTAATTTTTATAGCTAGGGTCTCAATTGTGATGGCGAACAATAATGGTGACAACGGGCAGCCCTGTCGGGTTCCGTTTGTTATGGGGAAGGATTGGGAAGCTGTACCATTGATCTGAACTCTTGCGTGTGGATTGGAGTATAGGGCCTGGATTCGGGATTTAAAAGTCGTGGAGAAGCCAAACTTCGACAGGGCCCCCCACATGAAGTGCCAGTTGACCCTGTCGAAAGCCTTCTCGGCATCTGTTGATAAGAGGGTGAGTGGTACTTTGTCTTCATATGCGGTCTGTAAGGAGTGTAGTACTCTAATTGTGTTGTCCTTGGCCTCTCTACCTCTGACAAATCCAACCTGATCTGGGTGTATCAAATTCGGTAGAATATTGTTCAGGCGATTAGCGAGTATTTTCGCATACATTTTTATGTCTACATTCAAGAGGGAGATTGGGCGGTAACTACTTGGTTGGTCGAGTGGCTTGTCTGATTTTGGTATGACCGTTATAAGGGCTTCTAGTAGGGATTGGGAAAAAGTTTCTCCTTTATCTATTGAGGTGTACAGGGTATGTAGTGGTGGGCCTAATTGGTTCTGGAGCAGTTGGAAGAATTTGGCTGTTAGGCCGTCTGGGCCTGGGGATTTACCATTTGGGAGGGCTTTAATGGTAAGTGCTATTTCCTGAAGCGTTATAGGGGAGTCGAGGGATTGTCTGTCCTCGTCCGAGAGATTTGGTGTCTCTAGTGTTTTTAGATAGTTATCAATGTTGCAAAGCTTTTCTTGGGATATGTGAGGGTCAAGGTTATATAGTTTGGAATAATAAGAGACAAAGGAGTTAGCGATATCCTCGTTTTTGTTCATCAGGGTCCCTGAGGGGTGCCTGATAGACCTAATAAAGGAGTTGAGTCTCTTTTTTTAAGCGATCTGGCTAGAAGGCGACCAGCCTTATTACTTTCAGAGTAGAATTTAGCTTTGGAGGTGAGTGCTCTTAGGTGTGCATTTAAAGTTAAATATTTGTTAAGATTATCTCTTGCTAGTGATAGATCGGAGAGTTTTTGAGCCGAAGTTGGGTCAGTTTTATGAGCCATATCAGCTTGGTGAAGGTTGGAGGTAAGAAGGGAAAATTGGGCAGATTTTAATTTCCGTAGTTTAGTGGCATGCTTGATTATGTGTCCTCTAATGTAACATTTGTATGCCTCCCAATTATTCACGGCAGATGTATCGTCAGGTCTATTTATTAGAAAGTATTCGTCTGTCACCTTAGTCAGGTCTTCTAGAATTTCTGGGTTTGTTAGAAGAGAGTCGTTTAGTCTCCAACTCAAGAATTTCTTGGGTCTAGTAGACCAATAGAAGGTGGATAATACCATGCTGTGATCTGACCAGGGTGTGTGGAGAATGCGAGATTGTGTCAAGTCAGTAAGAAAAGATTGGTCGCACATTAAATAATCTAGGCGCGAATATGTGTGCTTAGGGTGTGAAAAAAATGTGAAGTCCTTTTGTGTAGGGTGAACTATCCTCCAAGTATCAAATAGTGAGATAGAGTGTAGTGTTGCACAGTTTGTTTTTCGCATGTTGCTACTGAGATATGATGTGCCTTGTGAGTTGTCCAAGGCAGGGGTCATTGTAAAATTAAAGTCGCCGCCTAGTATAATCGGGCCTTTGGAGATGTCCATTATTTTATTAGTTACAGATCTGAAAAAGGAGGGTGTAGGTCTGTTAGGGGCGTATATATTGGCTACGGTGATCGGTCGGCCGTAACACAGCCCAACAAGAATCAAAAGTCTACCTTCCGAGTCTGAATATTTCTGCAAAAGTTCAAAAGGAACATTCTTCTTAACAGAGATGCATACCCCACTTTTCCTATTTGGGCCTGAGCTAAAAAAATGTTTATCATAATATCGAGTGGCTAATGTAGGTTCGTTACGTTTTTTAAAATGGGTTTCCTGAATCATAATAAAATCTATGTTTTTTTTATGGAAATCATAAAAAGCTATGGAGCGTTTTTCTGCCAAGAGAAACCCCTTCACATTTTGACTGGCTATTGTCAGTGTGTTCATGATAGGTGCAAAAAGCTAGATATTGGTTGATAATAAAGAGGATGTTTCCTGCAGAGGAGGTGAGCAGGCAGAGGTGTTTGAGTCGTGTCCTGTCGGGGTACTGATTGGAGGGGTTTGAGGGTATGGATAGGGATAGAAAGGGTAAGGTAATAGGGAGGAGGGAAGAAGAGGAGGGGAGTGTAAAGAGTTAGTAGATATGTGTCAAACCTTAATACCCTGGTGACAAAAAAGGGTTAAGGGAGATTGGTCTTAGGTTGAATAAGTAAAGGAGAAAAAAGGAAAAAAGAAACCAAAAAGAAAAAAAAAAAACCCACACAAAACGTATGATAAAGAGAAAAAAAGGAGAATACAATAAAACAGTAACAGTTGTAAGAACAAATTCAATCAAGGCAGATGAACAAGCCGGGTGCTTGTTTTAAGATCAATTATCGCTATATACCCATTTATAAGATATCTATATATCAGGCATTGCATATTTTCCCAGATATTTCTTATTTTAATAAATATCACTTAAAGCTGGTTACAGCCAAGAGCAATATCCGTGAGCATATTACTTCAGTAATTTTTAACTGTCTAAAACAAAGAATACACAGTCAAACTAATTCAACAATATGTATAAGCTTAATAAACAAAAAAAATATAAACAATAGGCCGCAGCCTACATATAAAGCCTTGGCTGTATATTGGTGTCTTTTTGTAGGTTCTAAACAAGATGTGGTCTAGGCTTATAGTTGTAGACTAGGCTAGTCAAACCTTATAATTAGGAGAGTTAGTAGGTAAGTTCATAACAGTATTATAACGGTGTCTTTTATACTTGCCACAGTCCTTTAGATCTTTGAAGTTTCAGGAGTGGACAGGACGTTCAAAACTCAGAACCATGTGAACTTCTCCAGAATAAGTTGGGTTCAGAGATGTCGTTAGCACATTTGAGGCCAAAAAGAAAAGACATGTCGGTTTTACCCAGGTTGTTGTGTGTCTTCCTCTATTGAAGTAGTCGGGTTTGTTAGTCGTCTTTTAGATTGGCTGGCTTGGTTATCTGACAGAGGTCTCCTTTGTGGTTTTGGGGCCAGCTGGTCCGAAGGAGTGTGACGTATGTGTTGTCTATCTTCTGTGGTCAGGGTGGGGATGCCCAGTGTTGTGCAGAAACTTTCGGCCTCCGAAATTGATCTGCATTCGTGGCGGGTGCCATTTTTTGTAGCAATTATTGAGGTAGGGAAACCCCATCTATAGGGGACTTTTAGCTGTCTCAAATGAGAGGTCAGGGCCGAGAAGTCTCTTCTCTTTTGTAGAGTCCTTGCGGACAAATCTTGAAATATTTGTATGCAAGTATTTTGGTAAACCACAGCTTGCTGTTGTCTGGCCTGATTATAAATCGCCTCCCGCTGTTGATAATTTTGGAAACGGACAATGATGTCCCTTGGTGGGGCGTCAGCCGCTGGTTTTGGGCGGAGAGCTCTATGTGCTCTATCTAGGATAATATTAGATTGCTCACCCTCAGCTGGGCCTGTCATCTCAGCAAAAAGACCTAGTAGGAACTCTTGTATTTCGCCGCCTTGAACTGACTCGGGGATGCCCCGAAACCGCAAGTTGTTGCGTCTAGTGCGGTTTTCAAGGTCATCCAGTTTATCCTCCAATTCCATTGAATACTGCTGTTGGTATTTGACTTTGGAGGATAATTCCGCCATCTTTTGAGCAATGACATATTCGTGTTCCTCCAAGGAATCGACTCTTCGGCCTAAGTCGCCCATCTCTTTTTTAAGGTCTGCGCATTCAGTTCTTATACAAGATTTGACCTGGTTTATCAGGTCTTCCATAGCTTTATAAGTAATGGGCGAGTCGGCCTCTGCCATAGGAATGGTGGGAGATGGGCTTCTCGGTATATCTGAGTCCTCCAAGTCATCTGTGTTACTAGAAGGTGCAAGAGGGGGCCCAGGTTTTTGCTTAAATTTCTCTGATTGCCTGAAAAAAGCATTCATGTCTTCCTGGGATTTCTGAGATGTTTTGTGTTGTTTGTCATTCTTTGTCCCTCTTCTTTGCGACATTTTGGTGAGATAGCAGAGGTATAGGCCAAGTAACAGGGGTCACTATCTGCAGAAGATACCGGTATAATAGAATTATATTATAATAAAGTTACACTATATATGCCCCACTCTCCAGGGGAAAATGCCCTCACAGGGCGATGCCGGCAAAGGGGATGAGGATATGACCCGCTGCTATGGTGAACAGCGGGAAATGGAGGGAGAGAGGGGCTTTCTGTGTTTTTGTCAAGAATTAGCAAGTTCCCATTAAAGTCAGCAAGCAAAGGTAGCGGGTATTGGATCACTGCTATGCAGTTGCAATGTAATTTGGCCCAAGGGCTCAGTTATAGATGGTCTCCGGTTGATAAGGGAGGGGCAGAAGAAACAACACCAGGGTAATGGCAAAAGTTAATCCAGAGGATGAACCATGTCTTTAATTGTTGGTATATGTATTAGTGTATGAAGTCAGCAAGTCAGTCTCACAGAAATCCCTCTCCGACTCGTTCCGCCAATTTCAGGATCTTGTTGTTGTGGTTAGATCTGTGGGCGTAGGATGTGAGCTTTATAGTGGCTTGTGAGGGTAAACTTTAATGTTTGAGATGGATGCAGTTTCCTTGTTAGTGACACTTCCAACAGTGCTGGTGTTTAATGGTGTATGCACCGGAGCGGAACTCCAGCCCTCCGGTGCCTGATAGAGGTGTGATGAAGTGTCAGCTGCTGTCTATTTCAAGTCCCATAAATGTTCGTACCCTTATAGGATCTACCTTGGGGTATGTGAGTACAGCCTCTCTCCTAAAAACTTCTGTTATGTACTGTAAAGTTAGTGTAAACCGGAGCGGGAGTTGGCTTTCCGGTGGGCTGCGGTGATGTTAGGCAAGTATAGAGGTGTAGTGGCGTGATAATTGCTTACCCCTTATGTCCTTTAATTGTCCGAGAAGACAGCCTATTCCAGCTCATGCAATCCTTTGCCGATGGGGCACTGAAGATGCTGGATATGAAGCTGCGTCACAGCTCGTAGCTCAGAGTCCTGTCACGCTGTGTTATGTCGCTTCCTCGCTCGCTTATACGAGCAACTGCCGACGGAACAACAAAAAGTATTTTCATGATCCGCTTAAGTTCATATGCAAGCCAGTGTAGCCAGATCTTATGATTTAGCTGATTAGGGCATGTATATTCTTTTTAGCACCCGGCTTGTAATAAGAGCATTAGTAAGGTGCGGCCATCTTGGTTAGCCGTTCGCTCCGCCTCCTATATATATATTTTTTAAAGCAGTGATGGATCCCCCCTTAGCACACATCCTCCCTAATCCTCCCCATACACCTCTCTAACCCTCCCCCGTCTACCTATTTTAGACCATCTTGGGTACTGGCAGCTGTCTGCCAGTACCCAGTTTGTACTGTAGATGATTAATTGCCAGTTTTTTTTTCAAACCCAATTTTCTGTAGTGTAGTGTAGCTGCCCCTCTCCCTCCCCCTCCCAGATCACTTTATAAAAATGTATTTTTCCTCTGTCGCCCACCCTCTCCTTCCCTCTCCCTTCCTCTACCACTCACACCCCGCTTGCTCCCGATCACTTGTGCGCTCTGCAGAGAAAGGATTCGGAAGTCCACCCAACGATGGGCCTCCCACCCGACTCCCAGCAGCAGTTCCCACCCACCAATGATAGGCACCATCGATGGCCAATGCAGAGAGGGTCACAGAGTGGCTCTCTCTGCATCAGATGCTTAAAAAAGGGAATTGCAGGATGCCTCAATATTGAGGCATCATTGCAATACCCTGAGAGCTGCTGGAAGTGATTGCAATCACTTCCAGCACTCAATTAGACCAAGGACATACCAGGTACCTCCATTGTCATTAACTGACAGCTTTTGCAGGACATACCTGGTACGTCCTTGGTCGTTAAGGGGTTAATCATATAGCCATATTTAAAAAAAAATATTATTCCATTTTAATATAAGTACAGTTATTTATATTCATTTCACCTTATATTTAGTATATTATTATTATTATAAGCATTCAATTATAATTCTGTAGTAATTACTTATACAGATATATTTGTTTAATTCTCATTCCCTTTTAATATACATACATCCCACACTCAGTATATCTCTTGATAATGTTATTTTGAATACATGAAAACACAAATATGATATCATTTATTGGACAACTCACTGGTTTCTCACAAGTCTGAAATGAAGGAAACAATGTTGTTATTCTGAGGTTTTGGAACACATTTTAGATTTATCAATGCAGCTAATTATTCAATACAGCAAATCCATATACACACTGGTACATTCAACATAATCTGAGTATTATAATTAGATCTGAAAATTATACAATTCATTTCAAATGAGCTTTTCATATGAACTTTTAAAAAAGATAGAACTGAACAATGTCCTTAGATTCGCATCAATGTCTCATGCAGACCCAAAGAGCTTAAAAAGTATATTTAATGACTTCCTTTGAATCGAGGTGTGATATGTCTTCAGTGGTTATACAGATATATTGATATGTATATAAATAAATCTTTCAGTGACAACTGTAAACCTTGTGTATCACACCAAGACCTGTTGTATTAGTATTCAAATGTCCCACAGAATTGTATATATGGTAAGACAGTCTGTAATATAATATATTATAGGTAGTCCAAATATACAAAAAAATTTTTTGAACAAAGCACTCACTCACCCTTCTTCTTATAGTGCAGGGGCAGAATTCTCCTTTGTTTTCAACAATGCCGGCGCTAGAATGCTTGTGAGTCACAGGCTTGAAATAGTTTGGAGGTTGTTCCCCCAGGCGTGTGGATCCTTTAGTATGCGTCCGGTAAGAGGAGTGTTTGTAAGCTGCTCAGGGAGTGACGAAGTGCTGTTGCAGCACGAAACATGTTGGAGTGTATGATGTTGGGCTACTAGGCTGACTTTGCTTACGGCTGTGATAAAGGTCTGATTTTCTGTGTAAATTCGCAGCACTTTTAATGCATACCTAATAAAGCATTTTTTACTCTCTACTACTCTCGGTCCATTCCCTGCTGGACTCTTTCCACCTGTGTGGAAGCATCCTACATATGAACTTTTAACTTCCCATATAATACCAAGATTTACTGCTATCAGATCTGGGATTTGTGTATTGAGAAGGCTTAATGAATAATTAGCACTTAACTGTAATGTTTACCTTTCCTGTAAGTCTGGTGCTTCAAATAACTGATTACTTGTAGACTGACTCTGTCATTGCAGGGGGTATCCTGAATTAGGTAAGTATCAGGGCAATTATTTTAATTGAGTTATCGAGCTATACATCAAAGTGTAATCTACATAATGTAAATTAACTGCTTTCCCAAAGATTTTGCTTCCTAGCTTCAAAGGACTAATTACTGTAAACTCTCTGTACCTGACTACAGGGGGTCTGTGTCATCCTTCTCAGTCATTTACAAATACTGACAAGACATTTTTATATCATAGGATATATATGAATTAACTATTAATCTGTATATTTTACAAAAGTCACTGACCTTTTACATGACATAATTCTCCCTTTCAATTTTAATATATGTAAGACACATGTATTGGAATTGACTTAAAGGGACATTAAACACTTGACTGCTAAAAATAATTCAAACTAACTTCTACTGTGTAATAATAAAAAACTGAGTACAGCTCTTTATGCTGTAACTTCAGCTTACACAAAACATTTCAAGAAAATTGTTTCTATTACTATACATATCTAGGGCTTGATGCAGCTATGTATGCCGCCATATTTTAACAGCACAGGAGTCACATGACACACACTTCATATCTCCCTAGAGTACCTATAATGTCTGCATATAAAAAACACAGCAGCACTTAATGTTATGCAGACAGAGCTTGTGCTGCAGTTTATGTTATAAATCTGTTACAGGAATAAAAGATTTTATTATTATATTTTTCTATACAAACAAAGCTTACTTTTTCAAACATTACCACTGACATTCCTAATGTGTGTGACTGTACATAGCACTTGGCAGGGTTATAAATGTAAATCTTTCTCTTCTCTGAGTCTGACAAGCTCCGGTCTGGAGAGAGAGGGGCCGAGGGGAGAGAGAGAGCAGAGAGACTCCGTGAAGTAAATAGACTAAATAACTCATGCTGCAAATACTTTTTACTGGAGATTTGTTCTATGCAATATTTCATTTTCATACATCTACATCACATATATGCAGTAATATATGTAATGCAGATGTATGAAAATGAAATATTGCATAGAACAAATCTCCAGTAAAAAGTATTTGCAGCATGAGTTATTTAGTCTATTTTCTTCACAGAGTCTCTCTGCTCTCTCTCCCCCCTCGGCCCCTCCCTCTCCAGACCGGAGCTTGTCAGACTCAGAGAAGAGAATGATTTACATTTATAACCCTGCCGAGTGCTATGTACAGTCACACACATTAGGAATGTCAGTGGTAACGTTTGGAAAAGTAAGCTTTGTTTGTATAGAAAAATATAATAATAAAATCTTTTATTCCTGTAACAGATTTATAACATAAACTGCAGGACAAGCTCTGCCTGCATAACATTGAGTGCTGCTGCTGCTGCTGTGTTTTTCATATGCACAAGTCACATGACTGTAAGGTCGGGCAGACTTGCTGGGCCTATGGCTCTTTTCTGCCGTCAATATCTATGTTTCTATGTTTCTATGACCCAGTGTAACGTGCGTTCTAACATGGCACCTTACATGGGAGAATAATGCACCTGATTAACATTCATCTTCAAATCGATTTTTTTCAACACTTAGGGGTAAGGTGAACAAATAAACTAGACAGTAGTGATTACTTGATTTTAATTAATAATAAAACATACTTTTTAATGATTTTTATCAGGTGTTTAGTGTCCCTTTAAAACCCATGTAATTGGTGAGTGTGCTAACAGTGTGCATCATAGACAGTCTTACTATGAAGAGAGTCCATTATTTTTCTTTCTCATATTTATGCTTGGTAACTAGACATCTAATTTATTTATCAAACTACAATACTTCATTAGTGCATTTGGGGATATGACACTTCATTCTCCCTCTATGACTTGTAGTTGGGATCTAGGATGTCACGCTCGCTGCTGATTAATATGGACCCATTTATCCATAAAAGTATCATTTTTAGGGATCCTAATTTTATAGGCAACTGGAGATATTTTGTCAGTAATGACAAAAGGACCCTTCCATAATGGAAGACGTTTCTTCTCCTTAACTTGATCTCTTCCAAATTTATAAAGAAAAACTTTATCATTAATTTCATATTCCTTTTTGGAAGTTTGAGATCATAATAGGTTTTAGCAGCAGTTGCGGACTTCTCTGTATTCTTTTGGGCAAATTCAAAAGCATATTGCAGATGCAGATGCTTTCTTAAGTTTTCCACATATTGATGGGTAGTAGCAGCATTTATTAATTTCTGGTCTGAGGTACGGTACAGTAAATGTTGAGGTAGAACCATTCTTTTACTAGTCATCAATTCAAAAGGTGACATCTTAGTAGCACTAGAGGTAATTTTACGTCCCAGTCTTTACCTGTTTCACTCACAAATGTTTTTGAGTATTTTAACAATGGACTGGTTGTAACACTCTACACCACCACTAGAGGAAGCTCTGTATGCTATATGGAGCTTTCTTTTAACCCCTAGTATTTTCCAATTTTTTGTCATCACTTCGCTAGTGAAGTCAGTCCCCCGATCTGATTTGATTCGCTGGGGTAAACCAAATCTGGAAAACATGTGGTTAATGAGCAATGCTGAGCATGTTTCAACACTATTATTATGTGTACTGATGCACTCTATCCATTTAGTGAACAGGTATGTTACTGTTAACATGTATCTGTTACCTCTTGATGATCTAGTTACTGGACCAATAAAATCAATTTGTATATCTGACCATGGCATTACCATCCCCCTTTTCTGCAATGGTGCTCTATGCGTTGGTGCAGTGGGCTGGAACTGTAGACAGATTAAACAACCTTGACAGTAGATTTGAACATCCTTCAACATATGTTAGTTTGGCACCATGATGGCCAGATGTGGGAGCATCATGGGCATGTTGAAGCATGAGACTACTGAACTGAGTAGGTACCACTCATTGTTGGATACCTGTTTTGGATGTTCTAATTAACAAACCTTCCTGTAATTTGAATTGTGATTTGGACTTCATTAAGATTCTAAGATCTTCCTTGCCAATACCGTTATCTTTTGAAATGGGGTTGCTTTCAGGATCCTGACTCATTTTGTTGTTTAGCCTGGATTCTGGTAATGGCTTCTACCTAAATTGCCTTATTAAGTGTTCAATATTGAGGAGCTCTCCAGCTATGGCTCCTTGTTTGGCTAATGAATCTGCAAGATCATTACCTTCCTTATCAGGACCTTGAATTCTGAAATGACCCTTGGTCTTTTGCCAGTATATGGTCAACCCATTGGAAACCACTAATTCATCAATCTCTGTCATGGATTTGTTAGATTTACACTGTTCCTTTAATTCCTCTGTATAAAACTCTCCTCCCCCTTACCTACCTTGCTTGGTAATTTGGATCAACAGGTGTGATCTTCAGCCAACAGAATCCTGCAGAAACTCTAAGCCTTTCAAGGGAACTACTACAGCTGCAGCTCATACTGTTCTTCTCATCAGATGTCAACCTAAGTATTGCCTGCTTTGCATACTTGTATGTTCCAGTCTTCTCTGCTTCATTTGTCTCAAGTTACTCTTCAATTCCTCTGCTGTTTAATGAACTTTACCCTGCCATATAAGGATTGCATTTACTTTTGGCACTAGTCTTTCTACAGTTACTTATTCATCACAGAACTGAGGTGTGTTACTCCCAGCTCATCAGCAAACAACTCCTTCACAGCAGCTGTGGTCAGTAAGTAAATTCTACAGCACCAGCTATCAACTATTAAAGTAAGACTCTCTAAATACTAATATCAGTCTGCTCTGTGATTATCCTATGCTAAGTTCCTGCTTGTATTTAACTTACTGCATATATTTACTTACCTGACCAGACCTATATTCTAATTGAATTCATTCTGTTTAAATCATGCCTCAAATGCATCTGCAGCATCTGTATCTGTAAAAGCAAGTTAAAGAAAATCAGGATCAAGCTTAATCCTATCTCTGTGCTACTTATTCTGATGAACTTGTCTCAGTTTGTGATATATGAACATATCAATTGAACATCTATCTTACAAAATTCGTATTTAAAGAGACAGTAACCTCTATTATATTCTTGCAAGATTTACAGCAACTTGGTTAACTATGATTCCTACATAGTTTCCTATACATAGAGACTGTATAATTCAACCTCTGTTGACCCACAGTATATGAGCAGAACAGGGATTTCACTATTAATTGATCCTGATTATTTGTGATACTGTGTGGAAAACATATTTAAATATTCCTATTCATCCTACACCTTACATATTACTAAGCCTAAAAAAGAATTATATGTATTATGGAGTTGACAGAACTCACTAACCGTGTCACAGCTTTATCTCAAAATATGGATATTATGATCTAAGGCATTAGAGAAATTCAATCTGAGAACCAAAATCTCAGGACCTTTATTAAAGAAAATATAAATAAACCTATTATTCCTGACACTACACCTGATCCCCAGGTTTGCCCACCTGAAAGGTTCTCAGGTGATAGAACACAATTCAGAGATTTTAAAAATTCCTGTACTTTGTATTTCTCCCTGAAACATAAGTCTTACCCCACGGAGAGAGCAAAAGTCCTAACAGTTATCTCATACCTTAAAGGTGAAGCCAAGTCTTGGGCAACTAACTGCTATGAATCCAATGATCCCATTCTGGATTCTTTGAATTTGTTTTTGAGAAAATGTCTATGCTGTACAAAGACAAACATAAGCAGAGTACTGCTGACAATGCTTTAAGGGCCCTAAAACAGAACAAAAGACATGCAGAATATTACGTAACCGACTTTAAGAGATGGGCTCCTGACACACTCTGGAATGTGGCAGCTCTCAAATACTAGTTTCACAAGGGTTTATCCAAAACAGTGAAAGATGAATTTGACAGAGCTGACCTTCATTCATCTTTGGAATCTCTGATGACTCTTGCTGTGAATATTGATCGGCGTATCCATGAAAGAAAGCATGAAAAAGGTTCTTCTGATCTCTTTTGGAGGAAGTATCAACCCTCTGGGTATTCCAACTCACCACATAGGAATTATGAGGAACCTATGGATATAGTCTTCACGAAAGAACCCCTCAAACTAGAGGAAAAGATGAGGAGAAGGCTAAACAATTTGTGCCTCTATAGTGCTTTCGAAGGATCATGGTGTAAAAGAGTGTCCTATTATACCTAAACAGAAGGGTAAGGTAATTAATACTGACGTAAGTTGTACTACTCACAGCAATAAAATAAGTCATTGTAGTATTTCTGTCTCCCTACAGTGTGATTCCCAAAGAACAACAACACAGGCAATCATTGATTCTGGAACACTTGGAAACTTTATTGATATAAAATATATACAAATGCATAACATACCTTTAATAAAAAAGGAGAATGCACTTACAATTTGTGTAATTGATGGTTCCTTTATTTCCTCTGGTCCCATTACTCATCACACTGTACCTTTAAATCTTACTACTTCTTCTAGTCATACTGAGCTTATATCGTTTGATGTTATTGCTTCTCCTCTCTTTCCACTGGTCCTGGGTCTGAGATGGTTACAAACCCACCAACCTCTTATTGATTGGAATACCTCTCAGATTGACTTTATCTTTTGTAAGAACACTTGTTTTTCTGTTAACAACATATTACAGACCACAACACAATCTATCCCCAATTGTTATAGTGATTTCTCTGATGTATTTGACAAAACTCAGGCTGAGACCCTTCCTCCTCATAGACCCTACGACTGCCCAATTGATCTCCTCCCTAATTGCAAAATTCCTTATGGGCACATATACCCCCTATCTGAGCCAGAGCTATTACATCTTAAGGATTATCTAGAGGAGAATCTTAGAAAGGGTTTCATTAGGCCTTCCACCTCCACAGCCGGGGCTGGATTTTTTTGTATGTATGCAGCCAATAATAGACTATAGGGAACTTAACAAGTATACAAAGAAAAACAGATATCCCTTGCCTCTTATCCCTGAGATTATTGAGAGACTCCAAGGCGCTAAGATATTTACCAAGCTCAATCTCAGAGGGGCCTACAGTCTTATTAGGATAAAATCTGGTCAGGAATGGTTAACGGCATTTCGAACAAGGTATGGCCTGTTCGAGCATTTAGTCATGCCTTTTGGGTTATGTAATGCCCCTGCTCCTTTTCAGTGCTTTATTAATTACCTCTTTCGAGACTTACTTGATATTAGTATGGTCATATAGCTGGATGATATCCTAATTTATTCTAAAGACCAACAACAACACATGCAACACGTTTGTGTAGCTGATATGTACTAGTATTTATAATATATATTGTGTAGCTGTTATGTGCTAGTGTTAATAATATATATTGTGTAACTATTATGTGCTAGTGTTAATAATATATATTGTGTAACTGTTATGTGCTAGTGTTAATAATATATATTGTTTAACTGTTATGTGCTAGTGTTAATAATATATATTGTGTAGCTGTTATGTGCTAGTGTTAATATATATTGTGTAACTGTTATGTGCTAGTGTTAATAATATATATTGTGTAACTGTTATGTGCTAGTGTTAATAATATATACTGTGTAACTGTTATGTGCTAGTGTTAATAATATATATTGTATAGCTGTTATGTGCTAGTGTTAATAATATATATTGTGTAGCTGTTATGTGCTAGTGTTAATAATATATATTGTGTAACTGTTATGTGCTAGTGTTAATAATATTTAATGTGTAACTGTTATATGCTAGTGTTAATAATATATATTGTGTAGCTGTTATGTGCTAGTGTTAAAATATACTGTGTAACTGTTATGTGCTAGTGTTAATAATATATATTGTGTAACTTATGTGCTAGTGCTAATAATATATATTGTGTAACTGTTATGTGCTAGTGTTAATAATATATATTGTGTAGCTGTTATGTGCTAGTGTTAATAATATATATTGTGTAGCTGTTATGTGCTAGTGTTAATAATATATACTGTGTAACTGTTATGTGCTAGTGTTAATAATATATATTGTGTAACTGTTATGTGCTAGTGCTAATAATATATATTGTGTAACTGTTATATGCTAGTGCTAATAATATATATTGTGTAACTGTTATATGCTAGTGTTAATAATATATATTGTGTAACTGTTATGTGCTAGTGTTAATAATATATATTGTGTAACTGTTATGTGCTAGTGTTAATAATATATATTGTGTAACTGTTATGTGCTAGTGTTAATAATATATATTGTGTAACTGTTATGTGCTAGTGTTAATAATAATATATATTGTGTAGCTGTTATGTGCTAGTGTTAATAATATATATTGTGTAACTGTTATGTGCTAGTGCTAATAATATATATTGTGTAACTGTTATATGCTAGTGTTAATAATATATATTGTGTAACTGTTATGTGCTAGTGTTAATAATATATATTGTGTAGCTGTTATGTGCTAGTGTTAATAATATATATTGTGTAGCTGTTATTTGCTAGTGTTAATAATATATATTGTGTAGCTGTTATGTGCTAGTGTTAATAATATATATTGTGTAACTGTTATGTGCTAGTGTTAATAATATACATTGTGTAACTGTTATGTGCTAGTGTTAGTAATATATATTGTGTAACTGTTATGTGCTAGTAATAATAATATATATTGTGTAACTGTTATGTGCTAGTGTTAATATATATTGTGTAACTATTATGTGCTAGTGTTAATAATATATATTGTGTAGCTGTTATGTGCTAGTGTTAATAATATATATTGTGTATCTGTTATGTGCTAGTGTTAATAATATATATTGTGTAGCTGTTATGTGCTAGTGTTAATAATATATATTGTGTAGCTGTTATGTGCTAGTGTTAATAATATATATTGTGTAACTGTTATGTGCTAGTGTTAATAATATATATTGTGTAACTGTTATGTGCTAGTGATAATAATAATATATATTGTGTAACTTTTATCTGCTAATAAAGAATATAATAGGGACAATGTGCTCAGTTTTTGTCATTCTTATGAATTTGCTGCATTACTAAACATCCAACCTGTCTTTGATATAGAGACACATTTTCTTTTTACCTGATTGGCTGCTGCTTGACATGTGACTTCTCAGGGTGTTTCTGGGATCTGTAGTTTTCTATAATCCCTCCCCTTACTTACTTCCTGTACAGCTGCTGCTGGGTGAGTGAGTCGGGCTTTGTGTATTGTGTGATTATAAGTTTGTGTTTATTTCTGAACTGCTGAAAAATTATCAATTGTTATAAATATTGTCATTTTAGTGCATGTTATTCACCTGCTTGTGCCAGGCAATGAGATAGTAACTGATGTTTAAATATTAGCGCTAGTGAAAGGGGAAAGGGTTATACACTCTCTGCTGCTCTCTGTCCTTGTAAAGGGGTTAATACAGTCTGTGCTGCTCTCAGTGCTAGTGAAGGGTTAATACACACTGTGCTGCTCTCTGTGCTAGTGAAGGGTTAATACACACTGTGCTGCTCTCTGTGCTAGTGAAGGGTTTATACACACTGTGCTGCTCTCTGTGCTAGTGAAGGGTTAATACACACTGTGCCGCTCTGTGCTAGTGAAGGGTTAATACACACTGTGCTGCTCTCTGTGCTAGTGAAGGGTTAATACACACTGTGATGCTCTCTGTGCTAGTGAAGGGTTAATACACACTGTGCTGCTCTCTGTGCTAATGAAGGGTTAATACACACTGTGCTGTTCTCTGTGCTAGTGAAGGGTTAATACACACTGTGCTGCTCTCTGTGCTAGTGAAGGGTTAATACACTGTGCTGCTCTCTGTGCTAGTGAAGGGTTAATACACTGTGCTTCTCTCTGTGCTAGTGAAGAGTTAATACACACTGTGCTGCTCTCTGTGCTAGTGAAGGGTTAATACACACTGTGCTGCTCTCTGTGCTAGTGAAGGGTTAATACACACTGTGCTGCTCTCTGTGCTAGTGAAGGGTTAATACACACTGTGCCGCTCTGTGCTAGTGAAGGGTTAATACACACTGTGCTGCTCTCTGTGCTAGTGAAGGGTTAATACACACTGTGATGCTCTCTGTGCTAGTGAAGGGTTAATACACACTGTGCTGCTCTCTGTGCTAATGAAGGGTTAATACACACTGTGCTGTTCTCTGTGCTAGTGAAGGGTTAATACACACTGTGCTGCTCTCTGTGCTAGTGAAGGGTTAATACACTGTGCTGCTCTCTGTGCTAGTGAAGGGTTAATACACTGTGCTTCTCTCTGTGCTAGTGAAGAGTTAATACACACTGTGCTGCTCTCTGTGCTAGTGAAGGGTTAATACACACTGTGCTGCTCTCTGTGCTAGTGAAGGGTTAATACACACTGTGCTGCTCTCTGTGCTAGTGAAGGGTTAATACACACTGTGCTGCTCTCTGTGCTAGTGAAGGGTTAATACACACTGTGCTGCTCTCTGTGCTAGTGAAGGGTTAATACACACTGTGCTGCTCTCTGTGCTAGTGAAGGGTTAATACACACTGTGCTGTTCTCTGTGCTAGTGAAGGGTTAATACACACTGTGCTGTTCTCTGTGCTAGTGAAGGGTTAATACACACTGTGCTGTTCTCTGTGCTAGTGAAGGGTTAATACACACTGTGCTGCTCTCTGTGCTAGTGAAGGGTTAATACACACTGTGCTTCTCTCTGTGCTAGTGAAGGGTTAATACACACTGTGCTGCTCTCTGTGCTAGTGAAGGGTTAATACACACTGTGCTGCTCTCTGTGCTAGTGAAGGGTGAATACACACTGTGCTTCTCCCTGTGCTAGTGAAGGGTTAATACACACTGTGCTGCTCTCTGTGCTAGTGAAGGGTTAATACACACTGTGCTGCTCTCTGTGTTATTGAAGAGGTTAATACACATTGTGCTGCTCTCTGTGCTAGTGAAGGGTGAATACACACTGTGCTGCTCTCTGTGCTAGTGAAGGGTTAATACACACTGTGCTTCTCCCTGTGCTAGTGAAGGGTTAATACACACTGTGCTGCTCTCTGTGCTAGTGAAGGGTTAATACACACTGTGATGCGCTCTCTGTGCTAGTGAAGGGTTAATACACACTGTGCTGCTTTCTGTGCCAGTGAAGGGTCAATACACACTGTGCTTCTCTCTGTGCTAGTGAAGGGTTAATACACACTGTGCTGCTCTCTGTGCTAGTGAAGGGTTAATACACACTGTGATGCGCTCTCTGTGCTAGTGAAGGGTTAATACACACTGCGCTGCTCACTGTGCTAGTGAAGGGTTAATACACACTGTGCTGCTCTCTGTGCCAGTTAAGGGTTAATACATACTGTGCTGCTCTCTGTGACAGTGAAGGGTTAATACACAGTGTGCTGCTCTCTGTGCTAGTGAAGGGTTAATACACACTGTGCTGCTCTCTGTGCTAATGAAGGGTTAATACACACTGTGCTGATCTAGTGAAGGGTTAATACACACTGTGCTGATCTAGTGAAGGGTTAATACACATTGTGCTCATCTAGTGAAGGTTTAATACACACTGTGCTGCTCTCTGTGCTAGTGAAGGTTTAATACACACTGTGCTGCTCTCTGTGCTAGTGAAGGGTTAATACACACTGTGCTGCTCTCTGTGCTAGTGAAGGGTTAATACACACTGTGCTGCTCTCTGTGCCAGTGAAGGGTTAATACATACTGTGCTGCTCTCTGTGCTAATGAAGGGTTAATACACACTGTGCTGATCTAGTGAAGGTTTAATACACACTGTGCTGATCTAGTGAAGGGTTAATACACACTGTGCTGCTCTCTGTGCTAATGAAGGGTTAATACACACTGTGCTGATCTAGTGAAGGTTTAATACACACTGTGCTGATCTAGTGAAGGTTTAATACACACTGTGCTGCTCTCTGTGCTAGTGAAGGGTTAATACACACTGTGCTGCTCTCTGTACTAGTGAAGGGTTAATACACACTGTGTTGCTCTCTGTGCTAGTGACGAGTTAATTCACACTCTGCTGCTCTCTGTGCTAGTGAAGGATTAATACACACTGTGCTGCTCTCTGTGCTAGTGAAGGGTTAATACACACTGTGCTGCTCTCTGTGCTAGTGAAGGATTAATACACACTGTGCTGCTCTCTGTGCCAGTGAAGGTTTAATACACACTGTGCTGCTCTCTATGCTAGTGAAGGGTTCATACATACTGTTCAGCTCTCTATGCTAGTGAAGGGTTAATACACACTGTGCTGCTCTCTATGCTAGTGAAGGGTTCATACATACTGTTCAGCTCTCTATGCTAGTGAAGGGTTAATACACACTGTGCTGCTCTCAGTGCTAGTGAAGGGTTCATACATACTGTTCAGCTCTCTGTGCTAGTGAAGGGTTAATACACACTGTGCTGCTCTCTATGCTAGTGAAGGGTTAATACACACTGTGCTGCTCTCTATGCTAGTGAAGGGTTAATACACACTGTGCTGCTCTCTATGCTAGTGAAGGGTTAATACACACTACACATCTATTTGTACTTGGGCATGGTGTAGCTATAACCTTCATGATGTATTTGGATTATAATTTGGGTATCTCCAGATAGCACTATGAAAATACATTATATAGTACACTGACGCGCATATTAACACTGTCAAATAAAAATTAGTTAAACAAAATATTGCACACAAAAGTTATAAGGGCTCAAAGATCTTGGGTGTTAGAATTAAACCTGCCAAAGGGATCTATAATACCGTCCGATGTACAGTGTTACCCTCCTAAGGACATCTGCCTGGGTGCAAACATGCAATAGATACTCCTGGAAAAACGGATGCACTCTCAGGTCTTTTAGTGAAGAAAAGTAAACAATCTTTAATTGTATTTATTTGTGTATATAATTATTTACAGACATATGTACACATATTAACACATAAACATATATGTACACACATATAGATATATATATAAGTGCATTAGTCTTTTGCTATTAAGTAGAAGAAAACATGAAAAACATATTTATGCAATATTTATCCTATATTATAAAAGGCCAAGTGTTTGTCTGAAGCCGTCATGCGCAGTAGAGACAAACACTTGGCCTTAGAAAGCGGACAGCTGATCGCACGCGCACCCACCCGACCTCGCACGCGCACCTCTGCAAATGAAACAGCAGCGCGAGGAATACAGCAGCGCGAGGATCAGGCAAGTTAAAATACAGCAGCGCGAGGATCAGGCAAGTTAAAATACAGCAGCGCGAGGATCAGGCAAGTTAAAATACAGCAGCGCGAGGATCAGAGAGAGAGAGAGAGAACGAGAGAGAACGGCGGTACCTTAAAAACTGGCCCGTGTACACGGGCTTTAGGACTAGTATTCAATAAAGGTTTTAACCGTGTATTTTCTGGAAATATTTCACATTCCAATGTTCAGTACATAGCAGAACATGTTCTATATATTTGTAAATCAATATTGCTATATATATATACATCTGTATATATCTTAAACTTTATATAATTATATATATATATATTGGTATAACTATATATTTGTTTAATAAACCATCAGATATATGTATAAATATTTATTTATGAATACATAGAACATATTATGTAAATAACATTGGAATATGAGATATTATTATTTTTTTTTAATCTTTATTTATGTTCCAACAGAAAAAACAAAATAGCAGTTCACATTTGCATTTTCAAATACACCTCGCAGGGTGTCTTGAGTAAATCCCAAATAAATACAAACATGTTCATAATAATACACCAAATATACAGAAGCAAAGTGAATTTCCAAAAATTCCTCTTAGACCATAGCATAAGTCTAATATAAATCGACCAAATAATCATTTTGACTGTTTAAGATAAAGACTTCTGAATTAAATCTAATAATATAATATTTTACTCCTTGGCCAGAGTATACTGTTGGGTTAAAGGAGACAAACAAACAAATAAGAGAAAAAAAGGGAAAAGGAAAAATAGACCCCTCCCTCTCTTACCCAAAGATTTTCTAATAAAGCTTAAGCAATCTGAAACTGTCCTCTTATGATAGCTTCCTGTATGTATAATGTGTCTAGGAAGGGTAAGATTATCCGTTTCTGTAACTCTGGGGTAAACGATCTTATAAGGGCTCCCCATTTTTGACAAAAGGTGGAAACCTTAATCTTTATGTTATATCGAGCATCAAATTGCTCTATTATCATTTTGTTATTAACGAGTTCCATGATTTTTTTTAAAACTTGGATATCTCTTAGATTTCCAGCTTGAAAAGATTACATTTCGACCACACAAAATAACAAACGGCTAGATTACGAGTTTTGCGTTATGAGCGATGCTAACTTGCACGTTAATGTCACCGCTCACTTACCTACAGCGCTGGTATTACAGGTTTTCAGAAACCCGGCTTTAAAATGCAAGAAGTGAGCGTAGAGCAAAACTGTGCTCCATACTGCACTCCAATACCAGCGATGCTTAAGTCAGCGGTGAGCTGGTCGTACGTGCTCGTGCACGATTACCCATAGACATCAACGGGATAGCCGGCTGAAAAAAAGCCTAACACCTGCAATAAAGCAGCGTATAGCTCCGTAACGCAGAACCATTGATTCCTATGGGAAACAAAATTTATGTTTACACCTAACACCCTAACATGAACCCCGAGTCTAAACACCCCTAATCTTACACTTATTAACCCCTAATATGCCGTCCCCAACATCGCCAACACCTACATTATTTTTATTAACCCCTAATCTGCCGCTCCCAACATCGCCGACACCTACATTATACTTATGAACCCCTAACCTGCTGCCCCCAACATCGACAACACCTACATTATATTTATTAACCCCTAATGTCCCGCCCTCAATGTCGCTGCAATCTACCTACACTTATTAACCCCTAATATGCCGCCCCAACGTCGCCACCACTATAATAAACATATTAACCCCTAAACCGCCACAATCACGCATCGCAAACCCTAGTTAAATATTATTAACCCCTAATATGCTGTCCCTAACATCGCCGCCACCTACATTCATTTATTAACCCCTAATCTGCCACCCCCAACGTCGTTGCCACTATACTATATTTATTAACCCCTAAACCTAAGTCTAACCCTAACACCCCCTAACTTAAATATAATTAAAATAAATCTAAAGAAAATCTACTATCATTACCTAAATAATTCCTATTTAAAACAAAATACTTACCTGTAAAATAAACCCTACGCTAGCTACAATATAACTAATAGTTACATTGTATCTAGCTTAGGTTTTATTTTTATTTTACAGGCAAGTTTGTATTTATTTTAACTAGGTAGAATAGTTACTAAATAGTTATTAACTGTTTAATAACTACCTAGTTAAAATAAATACAAATTTACCTGTAAAATAAAACCTAACCTGTCTTACACTAACACCTAACCTTACACTACAATTAAATCAATTACCTAAATTAAATACAAATACCTACATTACAAAAAAACAAACACTAAATTACACAAAATAAAAAACAAATTACAAGATATTTAAACTAATTAAACCTAATCTAATAGCACTATCAAAATAAAAAAGCCCCCCCCAAAACCTAGCCTAAACTAAACTCCCAATAGCCCTTAAAAGGGCCTTTTGCGGGGCATTGCCCCAAAGAAATCAGCTCTTTTACCTGTAAAAAAAATACAAACAACCCCCACAACAGTAAAACCCACCACCCACACAACCAACCCCCCAAATAAAACCCTAACTAAAAAAAACTAAGCTCCCTATTGCCCTGAAAAGTGCATTTGGATGGGCATTGTTGTGTGGGTGGTGGGTTTTACTGTTGGGGTGGTTGTTTGTATTTTTTTTACAGGTAAAAGAGCTGATGTCTTTGTATCAATGCCCCGCAAAATGCCCCTTTAAGGGCTATTGGTAGTTTAGTTTAGGCTAGGGGTTTTTTTTTATTTTGGGTGGGCGTTTTTATTTTGATAGGGCTATTAGATTAGGTGTAAATAGATTAAATATCTTGTAATTTGTTTTTTATTTTGTGTAATTTAGTTGTTTTTTTTGTAATTTAGGTATTTGTATTAAATTTAGTTAATTGTATTTAATTTAGGTAATTGTTTTAATTATAGTGTAAAATTAGGTGTTAGCGTAAGACAGGTTAGGTAAATTTACAGGTAAATATGTATTTATTTTAGCTAGGTAGTTAGTAAATAGTTAATAAGTATTTAGTAACTATTCTACCTAGATAAAATAAATACAAACTTGCTGTAAAATAAAAATAAACCCTAAGCTAGATACAATGTAATTATTAGTTATATTGTAGCTAGCTTAGGGTTTATTTTATAGGCAAGTATTTAGTTTTAAATAGGAATTATTTAGTTATTAATAGTAGTTTTTATTTAGATTTATTTTAATTATATTTAAGTTAGTGGGTGTTAGGGTTAGACTTAGGTTTAGGGGTGAATAACTTTAGTATAGTGGCAGTGATGTTGGGGGTGACAGATTAGGGGTTAATAATTGTAGATAGGTGGCGGCGATGTTAGGGGCAGCATATTAGGGGTTAATAATATTTAACTAGTGTTTGCGAGGCGGGAGTGCTGCGGTTTAGGGGTTAATATGTTTATTCTAGTGGTGGCGATGTCTGGAGCGGCAGATTAGGGGTTAATAATTTTATTTTAGTGTTTGCGAGGGCCTCGGTTTAGGTGTTAATAGGTAGTTTATGGGTGTTAGTGTACTTTTTAGCACTTTAGTTATGAGTTTTATGCTACAGCTCTGTAGTGTAAAACTCATAACTACTGACTTTAGATTGCGTTACGAATCTTGCGGTATAGACTGTACCGCTCACTTTTTGGCCTAAAAAAAAAGCTTGTAATACCGGTGCAATGGAAGTCCTATTGAAAAAAGACTTTACGAAAATTGTGTAAATTAATTTGCGGTACGGCCAAAAAAGTGTGCGGGACAGCTGTACCTACAAGACTCGTAATAGCAGCAGTAGTAAAAAAGCAGCGTTATGAGCCTTAACACTGCTTTCTTTCATGTAATTAGCAAGAGTCCATGAGCTAGTGACGTATGGGATATACATTCCTACCAGGAGGGGCAAAGTTTCCCAAACCTCAAAATGCCTATAAATATACCCCTCACCACACCCACAAATCAGTTTTACAAACTTTGCCTCCTATGGAGGTGGTGAAGTAAGTTTGTGCTAGATTCTACGTTGATATGCGCTCCGCAGCAGGTTGGAGCCCGGTTTTCCTCTCAGCGTGCAGTGAATGTCAGAGGGATGTGAGGAGAGTATTGCCTATTTGAATTCAATGATCTCCTTCTACGGGGTCTATTTCATAGGTTCTCTGTTATCGGTCGTAGAGATTCATCTCTTACCTCCCTTTTCAGATCGACGATATACTCTTATATATATATATACCATTACCTCTACTGATTTTCGTTTCAGTACTGGTTTGGCTTTCTACAACATGTAGATGAGTGTCCTGGGGTAAGTAAGTCTTATTTTCTGTGACACTCTAAGCTATGGTTGGGCACTTTTATATAAAGTTCTAAATATATGTATTCAAACATTTATTTGCCTTGACTCAGGATGTTCAACATTCCTTATTTCAGACAGTCAGTTTCATTTTTGGGATAATGCATATGAATCAATCAATTTTTTTTTTTCTTACCTTAAAATTTGACTTTTCCCTGTTGGCTCGCGGGGGCTGAAAATGCTTCATTTTATTGCGTCATTCTTGGTGCGGACTTTTTTGGCGCAAATTTTTTTTCTGTTTCCGGCGTCATACGTGTTGCCGGAAGTTGCGTCATTTTTTGACGTTCTTTTGCGCCAAAAGTGTCGGCGTTCCGGATGTGGCGTCATTTTTGGCGCCAAAAGCATTTAGGCGCCAAATAATGTGGGCGTCTTTTTTGGCGCTAAAAAATATGGGCGTCATTATTGTCTCCACATTATTTAAGTCTCATTATTTATTGCTTCTGGTTGCTAGAAGCTTGTTCACTGGCATTTTTTCCCATTCCTGAAACTGTCATTTAAGGAATTTGATTAATTTTGCTTTATATGTTGTTTTTTCTATTACGTATTGCAAGATGTTCCACGTTGAAACTGAGTCAGAAGATACTTCTGGAAAATCGCTGCCTGGTGCTGGAGCTACCAAAGCTAAGTGTATCTGCTGTAAACTTATGGTATCTGTTCCTCCAGCTGTTGTTTGTACTGATTGTCATGACAAACTTGTTAATGCAGATAATATTTCCTTTAGTACTGTTACATTACCTGTTGCTGTTCCGTCAACATCTAATACTCAGTGTTCCTGATAACATAAGAGATTTTGTTTCTAAATCCATTAAGAAGGCTATGTCTGTTATTCCTCCTTCTAGTAAACTTAAAAAGTCTTTTAAAACTTCTCATTTTTCAGATGAATTTTTAAATGAACATCATCATTCTGATTCTGATAATGGTTCTTCTGGTTCAGAGGATTCTGTCTCAGAGGTTGATGCTGATAAATCTTCATATTTATTTAAAATGGAATTTATTCGTTCTTTACTTAAAGAAGTCCTAATTGCATTAGAAATAGAGGATTCTAGTCCTCTTAATACTAAATCTAAACGTTTAGATAAGGTTTTTAAATCTCCTGTAGTTATTCCAGAAGTTTTTCCTGTCCCTGATGCTATTTCTGAAGTAATTTCCAGGGAATGGAATAATTTGGGTAATTCATTTACTCCTTCTAAACGTTTTAAGCAAGTATATCCTGTGCCATCTGACAGATTAGAGTTTTGGGACAAAATCCCTAAGGTTGATGGGGCTGTCTCTACTCTTGCTAAGCGTACTACTATTCCTACGGCAGATGGTACTTCCTTTAAGGATCCTTTAGATAGGAAAATTGAATCCTTTCTAAGAAAAGCTTACTTGTGTTCAGGTAATCTTCTTCGACCTGCTATATCTTTAGCGGATGTTGCTGCAGCTTCAACTTTTTGGTTAGAAGCTTTAGCGCAACAAGTAACAGATCATAATTCTCATAGCATTATTAATCTTCTTCAACATGCTAATAATTTTATTTGTGATGCCATTTTTGATATCATTAGAGTTGATGTCAGGTATATGTCTCTAGCTATTTTAGCTAGAAGAGCTTTATGGCTTAAAACTTGGAATGCTGATATGTCTTCCAAGTCTACTCTGCTTTCCCTTTCTTTCCAGGGTAATAAATTATTTGGTTCTCAGTTGGATTCTATTATCTCAACTGTTACTGGAGGGAAAGGAACTTTTTTACCACAGGATAAAAAATCTAAAGGTAAATTTAGATCTAATAATCGTTTTCGTTCCTTTCGTCACAACAAGGAACAAAAGCCTGATCCTTCATCCTCAGGAGCAGTATCAGTTTGGAAACCATCTCCAGTCTGGAATAAATCCAAGCCTTTTAGAAAACCTAAGCCAGCTCCTAAGTCCACATGAAGGTGCGGCCCTTATTCCAGCTCAGCTGGTAGGGGGCAGATTACGTTTTTTCAAAGAAATTTGGATCAATTCCGTTCACAATCTTTGGATTCAGAACATTGTTTCAGAAGGGTACAGAATTGGCTTCAAGATAAGGCCTCCTGCAAAGAGATTTTTTCTTTCCCATGTCCCAGTAAACCCAGCGAAGGCTCAAGCATTTCTGAAATGTGTTTCAGATCTAGAGTTGGCTGGAGTAATTATGCCAGTTCCAGTTCTGGAACAGGGGCTGGGGTTTTATTCAAATCTCTTCATTGTACCAAAGAAGGAGAATTCCTTCAGACCAGTTCTGGATCTAAAAATATTGAATCGTTATGTAAGGATCCCAACATTCAAAATGGTAACTGTAAGGACTATCCTGCCTTTTGTTCAGCAAGGGCATTATATGTCTACAATAGATTTACAGGATGCATATCTGCATATTCCGATTCATCCAGATCACTATCAGTTTCTGAGATTCTCTTTCCTAGACAAGCATTACCAGTTTGTGGCTCTACCGTTTGGCCTAGCAACAGCTCCAAGAATTTTTACAAAGGTTCTCGGTGCCCTTCTGTCTGTAATCAGAGAACAGGGTATTGTGGTATTTCCTTATTTGGACGATATCTTGGTACTTGCTCAGTCTTCACATTTAGCAGAATATCATACGAATCGACTTGTGTTGTTTCTTCAAGATCATGGTTGGAGGATCAATTTACCAAAAAGTTCATTGATTCCTCAGACAAGGGTAACCTTTTTAGGTTTCCAGATAGATTCAGTGTCCATGACTCTGTCTTTGACAGACAAGAGACGTCTAAAATTAATATCAGCTTGTCGAAACCTTCAGTCACAATCATTCCCTTCGGTAGCCTTATGCATGGAAATTCTAGGTCTTATGACTGCTGCATCGGACGCGATCCCCTTTGCTCGTTTTCACATGCGACCTCTTCAGCTCTGTATGCTGAACCAATGGTGCAGGGATTACACAAAGATATCTCAATTAATATCTTTAAAACCGATTGTACGACACTCTCTGTCATGGTGGACAGATCACCATCGTTTAGTTCAGGGGCTTCTTTTGTTCTTCCGACCTGGACTGTAATTTCAACAGATGCAAGTCTTACAGGTTGGGGAGCTGTGTGGGGGTCTCTGACAGCACAAGGGGTTTGGGAATCTCAGGAGGTGAGATTACTGATCAATATTTTGGAACTCCGTGCAATTTTCAGAGCTCTTCAGTCATGGCCTCTTCTAAAGAGAGAATCGTTCATTTGTTTTCAGACAGACAATGTCACAACTGTGGCATACATCAATCATCAAGGAGGGACTCACAGTCCTCTGGCTATGAAAGAAGTATCTCAAATTCTGGTTTGGGCGGAATCCAGCTCCTGTCTAGTTTCTGCGGTTCATATCCCAGGTATAGACAATTGGGAAGCGGATTATCTCAGTCGCCAAACGTTACATCCGGGCGAATGGTCTCTTCACCCAGAGGTATTTCTTCAGATTGTTCAAATGTGGGGACTTCCAGAAATAGATCTGATGGCCTCTCATCTAAACAAGAAACTTCCCAGGTATCTGTCCAGATCCAGGGATCCTCAAGCGGAAGCAGTGGATGCATTGTCACTTCCTTGGAAGTATCATCCTGCCTATATCTTTCCGCCTCTAGTTCTTCTTCCAAGAGTAATCTCCAAGATTCTGAAGGAATGCTCGTTTGTTCTGCTGGTGGCTCCAGCATGGCCTCACAGGTTTTGGTATGCGGATCTTGTCCGGATGGCCTCTTGCCAACCGTGGACTCTTCCGTTAAGACCAGACCTTCTGTCGCAAGGTCCTTTTTTCCATCAGGATCTCAAATCCTTAAATTTAAAGGTATGGAGATTGAACGCTTGATTCTTAGTCAAAGAGGTTTCTCTGACTCTGTGATTACTACTATGTTACAGGCTAGTAAATCCGTATCTAGGGAGATATATTATAGAGTCTGGAAGACTTATATTTCTTGGTGTCTTTCTCATCATTTTTCCTGGCATTCTTTTAGAATTCCGAGAATTTTACAGTTTCTTCAGGATGGTTTGGATAAAGGTTTGTCTGCAAGTTCCTTGAAAGGACAAATCTCTGCTCTTTCTGTTCTTTTTCACAGAAAGATTGCTAATCTTCCTGATATTCATTGTTTTGTACAAGCTTTGGTTCGTATAAAACCTGTCATTAAGTCAATTTCTCCTCCTTGGAGTTTGAATTTGGTTCTGGGGGCTCTTCAAGCTCCTCCATTTGAACCTATGCATTCTTTGGACATTAAATTACTTTCTTGGAAAGTTTTGTTCCTTTTGGCCATCTCTTCTGCCAGAGGAGTTTCTGAATTATCTGCTCTTTCTTGTGAGTCTCCTTTTCTGATTTTTCATCAGGATAAGGCGGTGTTGCGAACTTCTTTTGAATTTTTACCTAAGGTTGTGAATTCTAACAACATTAGTAGAGAAATTGTGGTTCCTTCATTATGTCCTAATCCTAAGAATTCTAAGGAGAAATCATTGCATTCTTTGGATGTAGTTAGAGCTTTGAAATATTATGTTGAAGCTACTAAAAATTTCCGAAAGACTTCTAGTCTATTTGTTATCTTTTCCGGTTCTAGGAAAGGTCAGAAGGCCTCTGCCATTTCTTTGGCATCTTGGTTGAAATCTTTAATTCATCATGCTTATGTCGAGTCGGGTAAAACTCCGCCTCAAAGGATTACAGCTCATTCTACTAGGTCAGTTTCTACTTCCTGGGCGTTTAGGAATGAAGCTTCGGTTGATCAGATTTGCAAAGCAGCAACTTGGTCTTCTTTGCATACTTTTACTAAATTCTACCATTTTGATGTGTTTTCTTCTTCTGAAGCAGTTTTTGGTAGAAAAGTACTTCAGGCAGCTGTTTCAGTTTGAATCTTCTGCTTAGATTTTCAGTTTTTTTTCTTTATAAGATTTAAACTTTATTTTTGGGTGTGGATTTTTTTCAGCGGAATTGGCTGTCTTTATTTTATCCCTCCCTCTCTAGTGACTCTTGCGTGGAAGATTCACATCTTGGGTAGTCATTATCCCATACGTCACTAGCTCATGGACTCTTGCTAATTACATGAAAGAAAACATAATTTATGTAAGAACTTACCTGATAAATTCATTTCTTTCATATTAGCAAGAGTCCATGAGGCCCACCCTTTTTTGTGGTGGTTATGATTTTTTTGTATAAAGCACAATTATTCCAATTCCTTATATTTATGCTTCGCACTTTTTTCTTATCACCCCACTTCTTGGCTATTCGTTAAACTGATTTGTGGGTGTGGTGAGGGGTGTATTTATAGGCATTTTGAGGTTTGGGAAACTTTGCCCCTCCTGGTAGGAATGTATATCCCATACGTCACTAGCTCATGGACTCTTGCTAATATGAAAGAAATGAATTTATCAGGTAAGTTCTTACATAAATTATGTTTTTTTACTCATAACGCAAAACTCGTAATCTAGCCGATAGTTAATACATTTTGCATTAATTAAATCCTTTTTCATGGTCCTTTAGGAAAAAATTGTCTGATAGGTTAATCTGAATTGGGTAATTCATTATTTTAGAGATCCAATGCTTGATCATGATCCAAAAGTTCTTGACCTTTGGACATAGTCCCAAACAATGTGTGATCGTAGCTCTTGGAAAGCTACATCTAGACCATGCAACTGTTATAGCCTGATTCCATTTTGTGAGTTTATCTGGAGTAATATATGCAAAATGTATACATTTCAGATGAGATTCACACCGTGCAGATAATAAAGTGGCTTCTGGGCTCTTTCTATACTTTTAGGGAGTAATTCTTCTCCTACTATAAAAGCCTCTTTTACCCATTTTTCGGATAGTTTTATAATGTTGCTTCTTCCTTCTTTATTTAATATTAATCTATACCAACAAGAAATAGAAGTAGTTCCCTGTTTAAAGAGATTTATCCCCATTTCAGTATCCTTCCATTGCTCTAGTGTGGATTTGCTTTTAATAGATGAACAATAGTGTCTGGCTTGTAAATAGGCAAAAAAATATATATATAAAGGTTATAATAAAATAAATATATAAAGGTTAGGCGATTACTTTTCCAAAGGTGGGTCTTGGGGGTTTGTAGCTGCTTAGATGCCTGAGATACAGGCTTCTAAGCAGCATGCCCCCTACTCCTATATTTAACATTGTTAATGTTAAATAAAGTTGCGCGGTGACGTCATCATGTCATTGCGCGTGATGTCACCACATGTAACGTGAAGCCCCAGCGATGCCTGTCACTATGCAGGCCCGATCGCCGGGGTAGGAGCTGGTGGGAGCCCCCAGATCTCCCTCAAAGTGGGAGAGTGGTAGTGACGGCTCTGAGTCATCATTAGCACCTGACTGAGACAATTTGTGATGGCTCAGAGCCGTCATTAGCACTCAAGGGGTTAAAGACTATCATTTTTTTATATTTTCTGGCAACTTTGTCATAGTTAAATGTAATAATGCCTTTAAAGAGAAAGGGGATATCATGTTTTATTCTATTCATTTAACTACAAAATAATCCATCTCTAGTATCCAATTTGTCACCAGCTTGATGCATACCCAATTATATTTCTGTATTGTGGGAAGATTGAATTCAGCCTTATTCCGTGCCTGACTTGGCCTATATAATGACATCTTAGCCTTACTTTTTCCCCATAAGAATGCACAGAATCCTTTATGAAGAATTTGAATATGATGATGTTTTAAAAATAGTGGAAGATTTTGCATGACATATAAAAGTTTTGGGAAAGTGACAATTTTTATCAGATTTATTTTAGCTGTAAGGGATAATGGAATGGAGTCGCCCATCTCTTAAAAGGACACTGAACCCAAAATTTTTTCTATCGTGATTTAGATAGAGCATGCAATTTTAAGCATCTTTCTAGTTTACTCCTATTGTCAAATTATTTTCATTCTCTTGGTATCTTTGTTTGAAATGCAAGAATGTAAGTTTAGATGCCGGCCCATTTTTGATGAACACACTGTGTTCTTGCTGATTGGTGGGTAAATTCACCTACCAATAGACAAGTGCTTTCCATTGTTCTGAACCAAAAAAATAGCTTAGATGCCTTCTTTTTCAAATAAAGAAAGCAAGAGAATGAAGAAAAATTGATAATAGGAGTAAATTAGAAAGTTGTTTAAAATTGCATGCTCTATCTGAATCACAAAAGAAAGAAATTGGATTCAGTGTCCCTTTAAGGTCCCCACAAATTTTATTAATAATTACTGGATAATTGAGTGCATACCAATTTTTTAGCGACCTAGAGATATTAATACCTAAATACTTAATATAGGATTTTGCTTCTTTAAATATGCTACTTTTATAAGTAGTGGCATATTTATTCTGGCATATTTATTCTGGAACTGCTAATAAAATCAACAAATCGTCAGCATAGAGTGCTACTTGAAGTTTTTTATCCCTGATTATAATTCCTTCTATATTCTCTCTGATTTTAATCGCTAAAGGTTCTATCACTAGATTGAAAAGAAGAAGGGCTAATGGACATCCTTGCCTTGTTCCTTTTGCTAACTGAAAGCAAGGAGATACGCCTCCATTGATAATTAGGGCAGATTGAGGACCCTTATACAGAAATTTGATAAAGTGAAGAAAAGAGCCTTTCAAGCCAAATTTTCCGAGTATTAAAAAGATGGTCCCAACTCACATAGTCAAAAGCCTTCTCTGCATCAACTGATATTATAGCTCTATCTACATTAGGCTTTATACTATCTGGTACACTTAAAAAAAAAAAATCCAATGTGAAAAGGACTTTTCTTATGTTAGAAAAAGATGATCTTCCCGGCCATGAATCCCGTTTGATCCACATGAATTAAGTCACTCATACAAAATTTCATTCTCCTGACTATAATACCTGTTAATAATTTATAATCCGTATTAAGGAGCTAAATAGGGCAATGCGCGCTGAGAGTTTCTGGATCTTTATTCTTTTTACATATTAGAGTGACATAAGATTTTGTAAATTCCTGTGAGATTTTTCCCTCTTAATATAATAAGAATTAATAAGTCAAGTAGTGGAACTTTAATATGATCTGCAAGTATTTATAATATTCAGAGGGAAGACCATCTGGGCCAAGGGCTTTATTTAAAATTGCCTCTTTAATTGCTTTATCCACTTTGTCTATCTTTTTTGGCCTATTTAAATATTGTAACTTGTCTGAATCTTTTTGAGGAAGAGAACGGTTAGCCCAAATTTTTTTTTTGTTCATTTATTTTAACATAGTAACATAGTAGATGAGGTTGAAAAAAGACCGAAGTCCATCGAGTTCAACCTATACAAATCTAAAATATCTACAAAAAGCTCCAGTTAAGATGAAACTAATCCCACTAAAAGGTGACCCATTTTAATACTAGCAATCATATTCATGAATTTTGTTTAAAGAAAGAAATGTATCCAAAAATTTAAATGTATCTAGGGTATTGGCATTCATTACCTCCTTTGGTAATGAGTTCCACACTTTTATTGCTCTTACAGTGAAAAAAAGTTTCCGTTGTAGGAGATTAAATCTCCTTTCCTCCAACCTTAGATTGTGACCTCTGGTCACAAACAATTTTCTTAGAATAAACAGAGCTTCTGCCATCTCTGTATATGGGCCTTGAATATATTTATATAAAGTAATCATGTCACCTCTTAAGCGCCTTTTTTTCTAAAGAAAACAGACCCAGTTTGGCTAGCCCAGGGGTCAGCAACCTCGGCTCCCAGATGTTTTGGAACTACATTTCCCACGATGCTGAGACACTCTTTAGGCTATCTGAGCATCATGGGAAATGAAGTTACAAAACATCTGGGAGCCGAAGGTTGCTGACCCCTGGGCTAGCCTCTCCTCATAGGTTAAATTTTCCAATCCCCTTATTAGCTTTGTGGCCCTTCTCTGAACTTTTTCTAGTTCTGCAATATCTTTTTTTGCGATTGGTCCCCAGATCTGCACTCCATACTCAAGGTGAGGTCTTACCAGGGCTTTATATAGTGACAGAATTATGCTTTCCTCCCTTGAGTCAATGCCTCTTTTAATACATGCTAGTATGTTATTAGCCTTTGACGCTGCTGCTTTGAATTGTGCACCCATCTTTAGCTTGTTATCTATTACTACTCCCAAATCCCTTTCCTCCTGTGTTTGGCTAAGTCTTGTCCCATTTAAATAATATGTTGCCTGATTATTTTTACTTCCAAAATGTAGAACCTTGCATTTTCCCTTATTAAATCTCATTTTCCATTTACCTGCCCATACTTCTACTTTTTGCAGGTCCTTTTGTAATGAAAGTTCATCCTGCTCTGACCTAATGACCTTACTTAACTTAGTATCATCTGCAAAAATAGAGATGTCACTATTTAATCCTAGCTCCAAGTCATTTATAAAAATATTAAAAAGAATAGGGCCCAGCACTGATCCCTGGGGTACTCCACTGATTACCTTTGTCCAATCTGAGTATGATCCATTTACTACTACTCATTGCTCCCTATCTTTTATCAGTTATTTATCCACAAACTAACATTTTCAGCTATTCCCAGTCCCTTAATTTTGTGCATTAATCTCTCATGTGGCACTGTATCAAACGTGTTTGCAAAATCTAAGTATATCACATCAACTGATTCCCCTTTATCTATATTTTTACTCACTTCCTCATAGAATCTAATTAGATTAGTTTGACATGATCTATTTCTCATAAAACCATGCTGATTAGAACTCATAATCTTGTTTACACAAATATGCTCATCAATATAATCACTTATAATCCCTTCAAATATCTTCCCCACTATTGATGTCAGACTAACTGGTCTATAGCTTCCTGGATCATCCCTACTTCCCTTTTGAAGAGTGGCACCACATCAGATTTACGCCAATCCTTGGGTACCATGCCTGAGGATAATGAGTCTTGAAAAATTAAGAGTAGAGGTTTGTCTATAACAGTGCTAAGTTCCCTTAACACCCTTGTGTGTATTCCATCTGGGCTGGAGTTTTATTTACCTTAATATTATCCAATTTGTTCCTGATATCCTCTATGCATAACCAATTAATGGTATGGGCTGGCATGTTCTATTTTGTTCCAAAATATCATCCAATGGTTCTTCTCTTGTGCATACTGAAGAAAAAAACTGGTTTAATATCTCGGCCTTCTCCCTGTCACTGTTAATCATGCTACCCTCCCCGCATTTTAATGTACCTTTTTTTTATCTTATTTATAGTCATTTTTATAATATAAAAAAAATTGCATGGAGATTTGTTCATTCTTTATTATATATATATATATATATATATATATTATATATATATATATATATATATATATAATATATATATATATACAGTTCCATAGAGGGAAAGCACAATCTCACCATTTGTTGAACGCCACGGTGCTCTGCTGAAAATAATCCACAACGTCCACAGAATGCAGGCACTCACTGGTCTTGTTAAAATGTAACAATTTATTTAGAAATCATTAAAAAGACATAACGTTTCGGCACCAATATGTGCCTTTGTCAAATGTCAACATGTAGCCAAACAAATATGCAGCACACTTAAAATCAATATGACACACAATTAAAAACATACCCCTTTTAAGATGTAAGCAAACTATTGCCGCCATGCCTCCACTCGCGTCTTCCCATCCATGGCAATGACGTCACGTACGCACGCTACGTGCCTAGCGTGATGACGCATGGCATGGCGTTGCCATAGCGACGTCGGGAAGCCACACGCGTCAGAGTGGGAGTGACTTAGTCACGCATATAGATTACTACCAGAGATTTCTGTGTATAATTGTTGCTAACAGCAACCAAAAGCAATCCACAATATGTAAAGCGTGTTAAGAATTTGGGCATAGCGGTTTATAGACAAAATATTAGTAATGTATAGAAACATATTATTACTTGGCATATTAGTACGTAATCTGTTAGATGATTAAATCTAGTGTGTGATTTCTAAGTGCAAAAAGCTGTCAAACTCAGAAAAAGACCAATCTAAAGGCCATCCTTAGAGAATGGGCACAAAATGCCAGAGTAGACAGTATAGAACATCAGCACAGGAAGAAACCAGGCATCTTGCCATTACTATACATAATGCATATTACAGATGAAAACTAGCGAAAACCAACAATATTAAATGTATCATTATTGGATTTGTAACCCCTGGTACAAGACATTATTGGATGTAGCAAAAAGCATAATCATAATCAGATACATGTGTGTACAATTACATATACATTGTAGCCTCATACCACCCTGGGGTACGGATAGAAACTTTTTAGTGAATAGTGAGCTATCCTTTAGATAAGTCCAGGGCAATGACTCTTCAGTATGATGTTAATAGAATGGGCTAAAGTCCAGTGAGGTGTTGAGGCCTTTAGGGACCAATGTGTCCAACCTGTGGATCCACCTGCTTTCAAGCTGGAGCAGTCTATTGGCCCTATCACCCCCTCTTGGCATGGGGGGAACATGATCAATTAACATGGACCTTATACTTGACACGGAGTGTTTCAAAGCCACGCAGTGGCGTGCCACTGGCTGATCTGTTTCGCCAGACTTCAATGCAGCACGAATTGCGCACCGATGGTTTGCCATCCTGTCACGAAAGGGGGTGATCGTCTTACCCACATATACGCTGGAACAAGGGCAAATCAGTATGTATATTACAAAGTTACTCATGCAACTCAGACGATGGTTAATCTTGTACCTCTTGTTTGAATGTGGGTGCTGAAACGAATTACCCCGAATCATGGGATGTTTTCCCTGTGGCAATTGCACTACATGTAATAGCATGATTCGGGGGTAATTCGTTTCAGCACCCACATTCAAACAAGAGGTACAAACCATCTGTGCGCAATTCGTGCTGCATTGAAGTCTGGCGAAACAGATCAGCCAGTGGCACGCCACTGCGTGGCTTTGAAACACTCCGTGTCAAGTATAAGGTCCATGTTAATTGATCATGTTCCCCCCATGCCAAGAGGGGGTGATAGGCCAATAGACTGCTCCAGCTGAAAGCAGGTGGATCCACAGGTGGACACATTGGTCCCTAAAGGCCTCAACACCTCACTGGACTTTAGCCCATTCTATTAACATCATACTGAAGAGTCATTGCCCTGGACTTATCTAAAGGATAGCTCACTATTCACTAAAAAGTTTCTATCCGTACCCCAGGGTGGTATGAGGCTACAATGTATATGTAATTGTACACACATGTATCTGATTATGATTATGCTTTTTGCTACATCCAATAATGTCTTGTACCAGGGGGTTACAAATCAATAATGATACATTTAATATTGTTGGTTTTCGCTAGTTTTCATCTGTAATATGCATTATGTATAGTAATGGCAAGATGCCTGGTTTCTTCCTGTGCTGATGTTCTAATACTGTCTACTCTGGCATTTTGTGCCCATTTCTAAGGATGGCCTTTAGATTGGTCTTTTCTGAGTTGACAGTTTTTTGCACTTAGAAATCACACACTAGATTTAATCATCTAACAGATTACGTACTAATATGCCAAGTAATAATATGTTTCTATACATTACTAATATTTTGTCTATAAACCGCTATGCCCAAATTCTTAACACGCTTACATATTGTGGATTGCTTTGGTTGCTGTTAGCAACAATTATACACAGAAATCTCTGGTAGTAATCTATATGCGTGACTAAGTCACTCCCACTCTGACGCGTGTGGGCTTCCCGACGTCGCTATGGCAACACGCCATGCCATGCGTCATCACGCTAGGCACGTAGCCGTGCGTACCGTGACGTCATTGCCATGGATGGGAAGACGCGAGTGGAGGCATGGCGCAATAGTTTGCTTACATCTTAAAAGGGGTATGTTTTTAATTGTGTGTCATATTGATTTTAAGTGTGGCTGCATATTTGTTTGGCTACATGTTGACATTTGACAAAGGCACATATTGGTGCCGAAACGTTATGTCTTTTTAATGATTTCTAAATAAATTGTTACATTTTTTAACAAGACCAGTGAGGTCCTGCATTCTGTGGACGTTATATATATATAGTATATATATATATATATATATATATATATATATATTGTGCCTTTATTAACAATAGCCTCATTATATTAGATCCTCTCACCTGCTTAGCCGTATTGGCTAAATATTTACCATTTACTCTCAAATCTATAGAATTTAGCACTAGCCCCGAAGTGAATCTTGAGTTGTTTGTATGGGCAAGATGAATTTCTCTTTCTTTTCTGCACTCACATATTTATGCCAAGTCTGTTTTTACTGGATTAACTAAGTAATGTATTATAAGCATTCTGTTGTTGATTCGCTAATTGGGAATTTCGAAGATTTACTTTTTTTTCCCATTTACTTAAATACGCCTAGATAACGAGTTCTGCGTTAACCTAAAAAAGCAGCGTTAAGGGGTCCAAAACGCTGCTTTTTTAATGCCCGTGGTATTACAGGTCAGGCAGGAAAGGGTCTACCGCTCACCTTTTTCTTCTGCGACTTTTGGCTACCCGCAAATCCCCCTTACGTCAATTGCGTATCCTATCTTTTTAATGGGATTTGCCTAACGCTGGTATTACAAGTCTTGGAGAAAGTGACGGTACAGCCTGCCTAACCTCCAAGACTCCTACCGCTTAAAAAAGTCAGTAGTTAAGAGGTTTTTAATGGGGCTAACGCCGGAACATAAAGCTCTTAACTACAGTGCTCTACAAAGTACACTAACCCCCTTAAACTATCTATGAACCCCTAAACGAGTACCCCCCCCACATCGCAAACACTATAATAAAATTATTTAACCCCTAATCCCGACCGGCGACATCCCCGCCAACCTACATTATACCTATGAACCCCTAATCTGCTGCCCCTAACATCGCCGACACCTACATTATATTTATTAACCCCTAGTCTGCCCCCCCAACATTGGCGGGCCACCTACCTACACTTATTAACCCCTATCTGCCGACCCGGACATCGCCGCCACCTACATTATACCTATGAACCCCTAATCTTCTGCCCCTAATCATCGCCGACACCTACATTTCATTTATTAACCCCTAATCTGCCCCCCCAACGTCGCCACCACCTACCTACACTTATTAACCCCAATCTGCTGACTGGACATCGCCGCCACTATAATAACTGTATTAACCCCTAAACCGCCGCACTACACCGCCTTGCAAACACTATAATAATTGTATTAACCTCTAATATGCCCCCCCAATTCGCCGCCATCTACCTACATTATTAACCCCTAATCTGCCGCCCCCAACGTCGCCGCTACTATAATAAAGTTATTAACCCCTAAAACCTAAAACCTAAGTCTAACCCTAACACCCCCCTAAGTTAAATCTATTTTTTATAAATCTAAATAAAATTTCTCAAATTAAATAAATTAATCCTATTTAAAACTAAACTTCAATCCGATTGGCTGATTAAATCAACCAATCGGATTTTTCCTACCTTAATTCCGATTGGCTGATAGACTCCTATCAGCCAATCAGAATTCGAGGGACGCCATCTTGGATGACGTCATTTAAAGGAACCTTCATTTCTGCATTAGGACATCGGAAGAAGAGGATGGCTCCGCGTCGCTGGATAGAAGATGGCTCCGCTCTCACTCCGGAAGGATGAAGATAGACAGATGCCGCCTGGATGAAGATGTCTGCCGTCTGGATGTCCTCTTCTGCCCGATAGGATGAAGATTTCTGCCGTCCGGATGTCCTCTTCTGGCCCATCGTTGCCCGGCTGGGTGAACACGGCTCAAGGTAGGGTGATCTTCAGGGGGTAGTGTTAGTTTTTTTTAAGGGGGGATCAGGTGGGTTTTAGAGTAGGGGTGTGTGGGTGGTGGGTTTTAATGTTGGGGGGGTCTTTTTAATGTTGGGGGGTATTTTTTTTTACAGGTAAAGAGCTGATTACTTGGGGCAATGCCCCGCAAAAAGCCCTTTTAAGGGGCTGGTAAAAGAGCTGATTACTTTTGTAATTTTAGTATAGGGTAAGGGGAATTTTATTATTTTGGGGGGAGCTTTTTTATTTTATTAGGGGGCTTAGATAGGTGTAATTAGATTAAAATTCTTGTAATATTTTTTTATTTTTTGTAATTTACCTGTTTTTTTTGTACTATAGTTTAGTTTATTTAATTGTATTTGAGTTTAGATTATTTTAGTTTAATTTATTTTATTAAAGGGGACATAATACTCCATGCTAAATCACTTGAAACTGATGCAGTATAACTGTAAAACGCTGACAGGAAAATATCACCTGAGCATCTCTATGTAAAAAAGGAAGATATTTTACCTCACAATCTCCTCAGCAGAGTTAGTAAGTTAGTTCTGTGTAAAAAAGTTATACTTCTCCTGCTCCCAGCTGCAGGTAAAAATAAAAAAAAAAATGAAGAAATGAACAGCAGTCAATCAGCATCAGCAGTGCTGAGGGTCATGAACTCTTACTGTGATCTCATGAGATTTGACTTAACTCTCATGAATTTCATATAAGCTTCCTTTACCTGATTGATGAAATAATATGAGAGTTCACGAGGCTCATCCTTTCAGCTGTCCCAGGACAGACATACTAAAATGCTGCTTAGAAATCCTTTACAATGGGAGGTGGCTACTGAGGAACTTTTGAGGTAAAAAATCTTTCTTTCTCTTACAAGGTGTATCCAGTCCACGGATTCATCCTTACTTGTGGGATATTCTCATTCCCTACAGGAAGTGGCAAAGAGAGCACACAGCAGAGCTGTCCATATAGCTCCCCCTCAGGCTCCGCCCCCCAGTCATTCTCTTTGCCGCTCTAACAAGTAGCATCTCCACGGGAGGGTAAAGTGAATGTGGTGTTAGATTTGTAGTTTTTATTTCTTCAATCAAAAGTTTGTTATTTTAAAATAGTGCCGGTTTGTACTATTTACTCTGTGGCAGAAAGTGATGAAGATTTCTGCTGAGAGGAAAACAATTTTAGCATGTTGTATCTAAAATCCATTGCTGTTCCCACACAGGACTGATGAGTACCAGAAAACTTCAGTTGGGGGGAACAGTTCGCAGGCTTAACTGCTATAAGGTATGTTCAGTCATTTTTTTCTAGTCAAGACTTAGTAATGCTAGAAGACTGACAAGAATCCCCATGTGTGGAAGGTAAGCCATTTTCTGAGACTTAGTATAGAAGGAAGGCTTAATTAAAAGGGCTCAAAACACTGGTGGACACTATTAAGGGGCAATCGATTATTTTATAACAAGAATCTGATCTTTTTACAAGTTTTTATTACATTTGGAACGTTTTTTATGGGTTTTATTCCACATGGCCATATATTTAGACACCTATTTAGGCTTGTGAAGGCCCCACAACTCCAGAGTGGAGAGGGGAGGGGCCTAGATTTCGCGCCTCAGTTGCGCAGTTGATATTGCAGACAGCTTCATGCAGCTCACGTGGAGGGTCCAAAGATTACTTGAGGACTTCATAAGGCTTATTTTCGATCAAAACTAATCCCCAAGGAAGGTAGGGCCACAGCAGATTGCTGTGGCTTGGTGCTGTACGTTTGCTAACCGGTTGCCAGCTTTAGTTTTGCTCCGGTTTGGGCATTAAGGGGTTAATTGACTTGAAATTCACTGTGCAATCATTTCAAAGAATTAGGATCATATGGTGAAAATTTCATAAAGATTGGTTTATTTTTTGAGATTTAGTAAAAAAGTGTGCGCTTTTTATTATTTAAAGGCACAGTAACGTTTTTTCTAAAATAGTTTTTTTCTGTATTTGAGTGCTGTCTAAGTCTGTTTAACATGTCCTGAGCCTACGGATAGACATTGTTCTATGTGTTTAATTGCCATGGCGGAACCCCCTTTACATTTGTGTTTAAAGTGTGCTAAGGTATCTAAGCATTTTAAAGACCATGCAGTGACACTTAAAAATGTAGCCCAAGGATGATTCTTTAACGGAAGGTAACGAGGATAGTCCACCTTCCTCTCCCCATGTGACGACACCAGTTTACGCCCGCGCAAGCGATGCCTAGTACATTGGCCCCTATTACATTACAACAATTAGCAGCAGTCATGGATAATTCCCCTGCGCTTTTCTATCCAAACTGCCAGTTTTTCCTAAAAAAGCGTGATAGCTCAGTTTTAAGAACAGAGGATGAGCAATCAGAAGCTTTGGATGATTTTATCCGTTGTACCCTCACAACACTCTGAAGTGGCAGTGAGGGATGTGCTGTCCGAGGGAGAAATTTCTGACACAGGAAAGGTTTCTCAGCGGGCAGAATCAGATTCCTTAGCATTTAAATTTAAGCTGGAACACCTCCGCGTACTGCTTAAGGAGGTTTTAGCTACGCTGGATGATTGCGACCCCATGGTGGTCCCAGAAAAATTGTGTAAAATGGACAGTTTCTAGAAGTCCCTTTATACACTGATGCGTTTCCGATCCCGAAGAGGGTGGCGGATATTGTAACTAGGGAGTGGGAGAGACCAGGTGTAATAGAAGACAGTTGTGCTTTCAAAGATCCTATGGATAAAAAATTAGAAGGTTTACTAAGAAAATATTTCTTTCTGGTTTGAGGCGCTGGAGGGAGTCGCTCCAGAGGGAGACTTCATATGACGAAGTCATGGATAGAATTCATGCTCTAAAGCTGGCTAATTCTTTTATCATAGATGCCGCCTTACAATTAGCTAAGTTAGCGGCGAAAAATTCTGGTTTTGCCATTATGGCGCGAAGAGCACTTTGGCTCAAATCATGGTCGGCTGACGTGTCGTCCAAAACAAAATTACTAAATATTCCTTTCAAGGGAAAAACCCTTTTTGGTCCTGAGTTGAAAGAAATTATTTCGGATATCACTGGGGGAAAGGGCCATGCCCTCCCGCAAAGATAGACCGTTTAAGGCCAAAAACAAGGCTAATTTTCGCTCCTTTCGCAACTTCAGGAGCGGCCCTGCTTCAACCTCTGCAACCGCAACGCAAGAGGGTAACGCTTCACAGCCCAAAGCAACCTGGAAACCTTGCAGGGGCTGGAACAAGGGTAAACAGGCCAAGAAGCCTGCGGCTGCTACTAAGACAGCATGAAGGGGTAGCCCCCGATCCGGGACCGATCTAGTAGGGGGCAGACTCTCTCTCTTTGCTCAGGCTTGTGCAAGAGATGTTCCAGATCCCTGGGCATTAGAAATCGTTGCTCAGGGATATCTTCTAGAATTCAAGGACTCTCCTCCAAGGGGAAGGTTCCACATTGCTCGTTTGTCTTCAGACCAGACAAAGAAACAGGCGTTCTTACGCTGTGTAAAAGATCTATTAAAGATGGGAGTGATATATCCAGTTCCGATTGCAGAACAAGGACTGGGGTTTTACTCAAACCTGTTTGTAGTTCCCAAAAAGGAAGGAACTTTCAGGCCAATCCTGGATCTAAAAATTCTAAACAAATTCCTCAGAGTTCCATCATTCAAAATGGAAACCATTCGGACAATCTTACCGATGATCCAGGAAGGTCAATATATGACTACCGTGGATCTAAAGGATGCGTACCTACATATTCCTATCCACAAAGATCACCATCAGTTCCTAAGGTTCGCTTTTCTGGACAAGCATTACCAGTTCGTGGCCCTTCCTTTCGGTTTGGCCACTGCTCCCAGAATTTTCACAAAGGTGCTAGGGTCCCTTCTGGCGGTACTAAGACCGCGGGGCATTGCAGTAGCACCTTATCTGGACGACATCTTAATACAGGCGTCGTCTTTTCCCAGAGCCAAGGCTCATACGGACATTGTTCTGGCCTTTCTAAGGTCTCACGGGTGGAAGGTGAACGTCGAAAAAAGTTATCTGTCCCCGCTCACAAGGGTTCCCTTCCTGGGAACACTAATAGACTCTGTAGAAATGAAAAAATTTTTGACGGAGGTCAGGAAGTTAAAACTACTTGCCGAGTTCTTCATTCCATTCCTCGGCCTTCTGTAGCTCAGTGCATGGAGGTAATCGGATTAATGGTTGCAGCAATGGACGTTGTCCCTTTTGCCCGAATTCATCTCAGACCACTGCAACTGTGCATGCTCAAACAGTGGAATGGGGATTATGCAGATTTGTCTCCCCAAATACAACTGGACCAGAAAACCAGAGATTCTCTTCTCTGGTGGTTGTCTCAGGATCACCTGTCTCAGGGAATGTGCTTACGCAGACCGGAGTGGATCATTGTCACGACCGATGCCAGTCTGTTAGGCTGGGGTGCGGTCTGGGACTCCCTGAAAGCTCAGGGCCTATGGTCTCGGGAAGAATCTCTTCTCCCGATAAACATTTGGAACTGAGAGCAATATTCAATACGCTCCAGGCATGGCCTCAACTAGCGGAGGCCAAATTCATCAGATTTCAGTCGGACAACATCACGACTGTAGCGTACATCAATCATCAGGGAGGAACAAAGAGTTCCCTAGCGATGAAGGAAGTTTCCAAGATCATCAAATGGGCGGAGGATCACTCCTGCCATCTATCTGCAATTCACATCCCAGGAGTAGACAACTGGGAGGCGGATTTTCTAAGTCGTCGGACTTTTCACCCGGGGGAGTGGGAACTCCACCCGGAGGTTTTTGCTCAGCTGACCCAGCTATGGGGCATTCCAGAGTTGGATCTGATGGCGTCCCGTCAGAACACCAAACTTCCTCTTTACGGATCCAGGTCCAGGGACCCCAAGGCGGCATTGATAGATGCTCTAGTAGCGCCTTGGTCTTCAATCTGGCTTATGTCTTTCCACCGTTTCCCCCTTCTCCCTCGGCTGATAGCCAGAATGAATCAGGAGAAGGCTTCGGTAATTTTGATAGCACCTGCGTGGCCACGCAGGACTTGGTATGCAGACCTAGTGGACATGTCATCTGTTCCACCATGGACACTGCCATCGAGGCAGGATCTTCTAATACAGGGTCCATTCAAGCATCCAAATCTAGTTTTCTCTGCAACTGACTGCTTGGAGATTGAACGCTTGATTTATCTAAGCGTGGGTTCTCTGAATCAGTTATAGATACTCTGATCCAGGCTAGAAAGTCTGTCACCAGGAAAATTTACCATAAGATATGGCGGAAATATCTTTGTTGGGGTGAATCCAGGGTTACTCGTGGAGTAAAATTAGGATTCCCAGGATATTGTCTTTTCTCCAAGAATTACTGGAGAAAGGATTGTCAGCTAGTTCCTTAAAGGGACAGATATCTGCTCTGTCTATCCTGTTACACAAGCGTCTGGCAGAAGTACCAGACGTTCAAGCGTTTGCGCAGGCTTTAGTCAGCATCAAGCCTGTCTATAAACCTGTGGCTCCTCGATGGAGTCTAAATTTAGTTCTTTCAGTTCTTCAAGGGGTTCCGTTTGAACCTTTACATTCCATATATATTAAGTTATTATCTTGGAAAGTTTTGTTTTTTGGTAGCTATATCTTCTGCTCGAAGAGTCTCAGAATTATCTGCTTTGCAGTGTAATTCACCCTATCTGGTGTTCCATGCAGATAAGGTGGTTTTGCGTACCAAACCTGGTTTTCTTCCTAAAGTGGTTTCTAATAAGAATATTAACCAGGAAATCATTGTTCCTTCTCTATGTCCTAATCCATCTTCAAAGAAGGAACGGCTATTACACAATCTTGATGTGGTTCGTGCTTTAAAATTCTATTTGCAAGCAACTAAAGATTTCAGACAAACATCATCCTTGTTTGTTGTCTATTCTGGTAAGAGGAGAGGTCAGAAAGCGACTGCTACCTCTCTTTCCTTCTGGCTGAAAAACATCATCCGATTGGCTTATGAGACTGCTGGACAGCAACCTCCTGAACGAATTACAGCTCATTCCACCAGAGCTGTGGCTTCCACATGGGCTTTCAAGAATGAGGCTTCTGTTGAACAGATTTGTAAGGCAGCGACTTGGTCTTCACTGCATACTTTTGCCAAATTTTACAAATTCGATACTTTGCTTCTTCGGAGGCTATTTTTAGGAGAAAGGTTTTGCAAGCAGTGGTGCCTTCCTTTTAGGTTACCTGACTTGTTCCCTCCCTTCATCCATGTCCTAAAGCTTTGGTATTGGTATCCCACAAGTAAGGATGAATCCGTGGACTGGATACACCTTGTAAGAGAAAACAGAATTTATGCTTACCTGATAAATTACTTTCTCTTACGGTGTATCCAGTCCACGGCCCGCCCTGGCACTTAAGTCAGGTTCAAATTGATTCTTGTTAAACTACAGTCACCACTGCACCCTATGGTTTCTCCTTTTTCTCCTAACCGTCGGTCGAATGACTGGGGGGGCGGAGCCTGAGGGGGAGCTATATGGACAGCTCTGCTGTGTGCTCTCTTTGCCACTTCCTGTAGGGAATGAGAATATCCCACAAGTAAGGATGAATCCGTGGACTGGATACACCGTAAGAGAAAGTAATTTATCAGGTAAGCATAAATTCTGTTTTTTTACATAGAGATGTTCAGGAGATATTTTCTAGTCAGCTTTTTACAGCTATGCTGCATCACTTTCAAGTGTTTAAACATTTGGGTATTATGGCCCTTTAATTTATTGATAGTGTAGTGTTAGGTGTATTTGTAACTTAGGTTAGGATTTATTTTACAGGTAATTTTGTAATTATTTTAACTAGGTAGCTATTAAATAGTTATTAACTATTTAATAGCTTTTGTACCTAGTTAAAATAAACACAAAGTTGCCTGTAAAATAAATATAAATCCTAAAATAGCTGAAATGTAATTATTAATTATATTGTAGCTATATTAGGGTTTATTTTATAGGTAAGTATTTAGTTTTAAATAGGATTAATTTATTTAATTATAGTAATTTTATTTTGCTTTATTTAAATTATATTTAAGTTAGGGGGGTGTTAGGGTTAGACTTAGGTTTAGGGGTTAATAACTTAATTATAGTAGCGGCGACGGGGGCGGGAGATTAGGGGTTAATAATTGTAGGTAGGTGGCGGCGACGTTGGGGTCGGCAGATTAGGGGTTTAATACAATTTATTATAGTGTTTGCGAGGCAGGAGTGCGGCGGTTTAGGGTTTAATACATTTATTATAGTGGCGGCGATGTCCGGTCGGCAGATTAGGGGCTAATAATTGTAGATAGGTGGCGGTGACACGACGAGGGGGGCAGATTAGGGGTTAATAAATATAATATAGGTGTTGGCGATGTCAGGGGCAGCAGATTAGGGATTCATAGGGATAATGTAGGTGGCGGCGGTGTCCGGAGCGGCAGATTAGGGGTTAATAGTATAATGCAGGAGGCGACGATGTTGGGGGCGGCAGATTAGGGGTTAATAAGTGTAAGGTTAGGGGTGTTTAGACTCGGGGTTCATGTTAGGTGTAGACTTAGAAAGTTATAGGACAACGGGAAGTCAGTGCGCCTGAGGCTGACTGTCAAAACGGACTAAGGGTATAAATTAACCGAAATCAATTACGTGGTCTGCTAGATAAGCTCAAAATAGAAACATATAAATGACTGCAAAAAAGTATATATAATGATCGAACAATTTCCCCAACTATAGGTGAACAAACATTAATACAGCTCAATGCAGGTGGGGTTACTAATTAGGTGGTAAGGAGAGAGGGCTAAATGGATACAAAATAATACAAAATAATAAATAAATATGTTATATCAACAAAATATGTAATTTAATGAATGGATTAATAACAGCATACATATACATTTACACCGGTGTATACAATAAAATGAATTAAAATAGATAGGAAAATATAATTGATATAGCAATACCAATAGGATTAAAATAAACGATTCAATGTGCAGTCGGATCCTAACATTGCTGGGATATACCACGGCCCTAGTGGCAACTTATGTAATGTTCAATCGCTCAAACTGTCGAAATAGGCAACACTGTATATTGTTTAGTGCTGACTCAAAAGTGAAAATCCCTTCGATTGTAAGTTATAATGTTACCACTGGCAAATACACAGTGTTCGTTAAATACGGTGTATAAACGTATAGAAAAAAAGGGGATATCCTCCTGGTAAGGCAGTCTGTGCAAGTGTGAATCTAGGTTAAACTTAGCCGTATACATTTAGCTGCTTGTTCTTCAGTTGTTACAACAGTTAGCAATAATTTGCAGTCTTCAGGAGTTGCGCCAATAGATATAATTCAGCAACAACAAGGAAAGTGCTTTTTACTCGGAGCTTTCGTCATCCTCAGCTCTCCTTCACACGTATCCTCTGTGTGATGCAATGTTACTAGGGTCCAGCCAATTAGGACCGTTAAAGTGCGCGCACTTATTTGAAACCTTGAACTCTTTGAAACTGAAAGACTCCTACCGGCTCAGTGTGTGCTATCTACGTGCACAGACAGCACACACTGAGCGATTGAACATTACATAAGTTGCCACTAGGGCCGTGGTATATCCCAGCAATGTTAGGATCCGACTGCACATTGAATCGTTTATTTTAATCCTATTGGTATTGCTATATCAATTATATTTTCCTATCTATTTTAATTCATTTTATTGTATACACTGGTGTAAATGTATATGTATGCTGTTATTAATCCATTCATTAAATTACATATTTTGTTGATATAATATATTTATTTATTATTTTGTATCCATTTAGCCCTCTCTCCTTACCACCTAATTAGTAACCCCACCTGCATCGAGCTGTATTAATGTTTGTTCACCTATAGTTGGGGAAATTGTTTGATCATTATATATATGTTTTGCAGTCATTTATATGTTTCTATTTTGAGCTTATCTAGCAGACCACGTAATTGATTTCGGTTAATTTATACCCTTAGTCCGTTTTGACAGTCAGCCTCAGGCGCCACTGACTTCCCGTTGTCCTATATCTGTTTATCCCATTCACAACTGTGAGAAGTGTGAATTTGTCAGTTGGCCAGCACTGTCCCTACCTCCGCAGTCCAGTGTTAACCCTTCTCTTCCTAGACTTAGAAAGTGTTTCCCCATAGGAAACAATGGGGCTGCGTTAGGAGCTGAACGCTGCTTTTTTGCAGGTGTTAGTTTTTTTTCCAGCCAGCTCAGCCCCATTGTATCCTATGGGGAAATCGTGCACGAGCACGTTTTTCCAGCTTACCGCAACCGTAAGCAACGCTGGTATTACAGGTAGAAGTGGCGCTAAATTTTGCTCAACGCTCACTTTTCTGAGGCTAACGCAGCCATTCAGAAAACTTGTAATACCAGCGTTGTTTAAAGTAAGCGCTGGAAAAAAAAAGGAGCGTTAGCCCCGCAAGTTTTTTACCGACAAAACTCGTAATCTAGCGGATAGGCTTTTATTTCCCCTTTAGCACAGCTTTAGATGCTTCACAATATTCTTTGTTTTTTTTCTATAGAATTCAAATTGAGATTTTTATATTGTTGCCAGGCAGAAACTAGCCAGTTTGTATACTTAATATTAGTGAACAAATATTTTTCATGACCAAGCTTTTTTTAATTAACCAGAAACATGTCAATCCTAGAAATAGATTTATAAGATTTAGATTCACATGCGTATTCTCTTTGAGCTGGGTTTTGAATCCTCCAGATGTAATCTAAGGATTTGAATTCCTCTATAATAATTTATATGGGATTTTTTATTCTAATCTATCTATTAAGAGCTGTGAAATCAGATTAAAATCCCCTCTATTATCAATCTATCATTCATATAATGTGAAAGTTTTTTTTTTTAATGATTTTATCCCAGAATAATTTATCTGGTGTATTTGGACCATAGATGTTACATATCCAATAAGTTTCACTTCCTATTTTGATAGATAATAGGATATATCTGCCATCTGGATCTATATCTTTTTTAATTATTTCATAATAGAATTCTTAATGTAAGAGAATAGCTACACCTCTTTTTTCCTTTTAGGGCACACAGTGACAATGACGTCCCCAAACCAACCAGATTTTAATTTTTAAATCTCTTTAGCTCTCAAATGAGTTTCCTGCAAACAGTGCCACATGCGACTTCAGACTACCTAAAGGGTTTTAAAATAAGTTTCCTCTTTATTAGTGTTTAAAATACCCCTAACATTCCAAGAAATCAAATTTAAATAATCCCTACCCTTTTAAGCCCCTAAAATGTTTTATTCCCAAGCCCTTAATAATATTTCTCATTGCCTGTAGATAATGATAGAGGGGGGGAGGGAGAGAGGGAGAGAGGGGGAAAAAAGCAAACAGACAAAAAAAACCACACAAATAACTTGTAACCACAGACAACATATCCAGTCTTTTATAGATTTTTAAGACATTTTTTTCTTCATCCACAGTATTAAATGTGAGGGTCTTACCCTCTTTTTTTTTTTTTTTTTTTAAATATTTTTTATTGAGGTAAAGAATATAACAGTACATAGTAATCATTTAGAAAAACCCTCAACCCGTGAGGATATATAATAAGGTATACAGTACTGTACATATAGCATACATCTCCACAAAACTATAAACATAAATAAAGTCTTGCACTTCTACATGTAGAGAAAACAAAAACTAAAAACTGAACCAAACACTATAAACAAGTGCTACCTATGTGGTTAATAAAAGTAAAAAGGACTAACCTCAGATTTTCAAATAAAAATATGGGGCCCTTTTGGAGCCCTTATGACTGTAATTGCCAAAAGTTATGAAAAGAATTCAAATCTATAGCCTATAGGGCCATAATTAAGCCCATACAAATATAAATCTCCTTAGACGAGTGAAATCATTAGAAAATATACAATAAGAAAGGGGATTAGCAAGACTATTATTATGTAATACTTGAATGAGGCTATTACTAGCCGCTACATTGTACCAGTCTTGTGTTATATAGAAGGGAAATTCAAGGGAATCTACGTTCCTTGGTTTACTAAGTAAACATATACTAAGGCGGGAGCCCTAGGGGGGGAATCAGAGCCAACCAGTTTATAATATATAGTTAGACAGTTGAGGCTATAGAGGTAGACCACATATACCTACACTCTGTAACATGGATAATAACTTGCCAAATATAAGCAGCCACGGGCTATCATTGTTGTTTTACCTAAATCTAAATTATCTATATGGACTGGCAATTTTCATGTCTGGGAAGAGAATATAATTTATTTAGTCTCAATTCTGCTAAACTGAAGACACCTTATATTATTAGATTAGAGTACACTAGGGGTGTTGCTAAGCACTTCAAATTAAAAAAAAGACAGCATATTGGAAAGCCATGAATTACATATTAAACTAAATAAGAAAACTATAACACTGAACTTAAACTATCAGAACAGTAGCATTACTAGTGTAGGGGGTATTAATCATATGTATTTGCATCAAAATACATCTACAAAGTAGATCAGAAAGTGTATAGTACCCCTACTTTTAATAATTAAATAAAACCTGTTCCCTAAAAACATATACTGAATAACTGCAGAAATCGGTGATATATCCTAGCGAATTCTTAAGAAGGTCTTATGTTAATATTATCCAATTGGTATATAGAATGTTAGAGTATAGATGTTCTAAAGCTAATTTTGACTGTAATAAGCCCAAGGGCTAGAATATGCTGTCCCGGCCGCAGGCAGCACACCAGCCCACATGACAGGTAGTGATGTAACACAAATACAGTAATACCTATTACACTAAAATTAGAAGCCTGGCAATGCTTAAATAATTTCAATAACGTAATTATTGCTACGATATAGGCCTACAATAGATTCAGTGCTAACATAGTAGCTGATGATTACAAGTCCACAATGCTTATATTCAACAAGGGACTTTCCAGAAAACCTATGTTTCAGACATTAACATCTTATCAGACTGTCCTAGCAAATATATAAATTTAAATGTTCGAAAGTCTTATCAGTACTATATATACTATACCCTAAAAGGGGTAGGGCAGTAGTCTATTATATAAATATACCCAGTGCAGATGCTCATTCAACATGTGGGTTTAAAAGCATACAAAAGCAAAAACTAAACTGCCTGGATCGTAATAAATAATCTTATTTAAGCCCAGTATACTTCAGAATAAGCCTTAGGTCAATCTTATAAACTAATGTTCTACAGAGCTACAGCATTAAATAACATTGGTCTGTAGTACCCAGAGGTATTTGTACTGAAATGTTAGACTATACTATAGCTAGATATGTAAGTCAGGGATCATATTAGACATATAGAAACAATAAACTCCCCAGTATTAGGCACATAGATATTAGCAAAATAAACATGACAGAACTATCCTAGCACTAAAAGGGGTACAGAAAAAAAAAGGATTTAGAGTCCAAATATATTATTACAGTCCCAGGACAGCATTTCCATGAATAGATAATAAAAACATTTATAGCAACTGATCTTTGTCCATCCAGTGGTAAAAAGTGAGATTTATAATAGGTGTCAAACTAAATGATTAATCAACCTCTATTGAACTAGCTATGTTATGCATCAAAATCCAAAAGAACAGTCACACTAACTCACATACATGGGTTCAGAGGGCTGGAGGGAATATCGTTCTTACCAGTATCTTAGACACGGCTGGGAAATCTTATGTGTCTATACTGCCATCTAGTGGGCCAGGGAAGATATGAGCAGCAGAGGGGAAAAAAGGAAACCGATCACATTTAAATGAACACGGGCTCTATTAACTCAGAATGTTACCTATTCCCCCAATAAAGTAGCTACCTGAACATCAGAATATTGAAACCTACCCAGAGAACAGTCCAGAAATATACATTACAATCTAGAAAACAAAGTGTATGTAAACATTGTGAAAAAACTCTGCGTTAAACATCTAACATCATGAATCTGCCTATACCATATAACCCACCTCTGCCATTCGATTTGTGTAGAAACAAAAAAACAAACAAAAAAAAAAAAAACACAGACTTAGAATATATTTGATCAATTCCTTGCTGGGGAAGATCAGTTCCATCATAAGTTCAACCAACTCCTTGCTGGGGCTGCTCAGTCCGGTAAGCAATAAAGAGAAAGGCAATAAAATATATAAGATAAATGACCTGACTAATATTTCAAACATGGGAGAATGATCTAGGAGCAGCTCCCAGTAAAGGGGACTCCCCTCCACATATCAGAACCTTTATCCGACACCAGCCCTGTTATGCTGGGGTAAAGTCTCAGCCACATCTCCGCCACCAAAATAAACAGTCCAGGTAACGTTCTCAGGGCCTTGACACTTGTAGAAAGAAACCTTCAGAACGATCATGTTAGTATCCAGGCCTCCACCACTGAGCACTTTGCAGATGTTCACTGCTGATACCATCTCAGTGTCTCCCATCCTCTCAGTAGTGATTAGTACAGATAGCCAGCTAGCACCAGGATCCTCATCTTTGTCAAATGAAAGTGAGACCGCACTGTCTCCCCGCAACTCTCGCTCTACTCCCATCACCTGTCTCACTGCAGATACACTATCCACCGATGGTGAAACAAACGGTTGTGGTTTTTGCTGGCTCTGTGCCACATATCCTCCGGTACTATGAGCGGGATCCCTCTCCAGTTTCACCTGTTGCTCAGCGCCGAGGTGCTGAGGGTAGGAATAGTTGGTAATAATCTGTAGAAGCTCTCTCCTCAGCTCCCCAAACACAGCATGCACGGTATTACAAAGATCTTCCATGGCTCAAGGTCTATTTCGGGATAGTGCTAGTAAACAATGTACAAAGGAGTCAGAATAGACTGGGCTATAGTGTGCCACGAGGGCAGTAGAAAGAACAAACAGGCAAGATGGCCGCTACCCCAGAGCTTCTATAACGATCAGTCCATTAACCAAGTATGCAGCTCTGTTGTCTCCGTAGCTCGCAGCATAAGTAACACCAGTAGTCAGGGCAGTCTCACCAGAGGTTGAACTCACTTTTAACGTATTATTCGTTCAGCTGGATGGCCATTGTAAGCATAAAAGGATAAAAGTTATATGGAGCTCTACTCATGTGCGTCCATTCTGTTGCCGAGCTAGCTCCGCCCCCCCTTACCCTCTTTTTTAACCCTTAAGTATTGCAGGATATATTGTATATGCTATCAAACCTGTGGGCTCTTTCCACTCTTATTGCGTTTTTTTTCCGCTTGTTATTTCTAACAGTTTGGGTAATTTCTCAGATATAAAATCATAAAGGCCTGAGGAATCAATTGATTCAGTAATATCAATGAAGCATACATTTTTTCTTCTTGATTGATCCTTAAAGGGACAGTCTAGTCCAAAAAAAACTTTCATGATTCAGATAGGGCATGTAATTTTAAACAATTTTCCAATTTACTTTTATCACCAATTTTTCTTTGTTCTCTTGGTATTCTTAGTTGAAAGCTAAACCTAGGAGGTTCATATGCTAATTTCTTAGACCTTGAAGGCTGCCTCTTAAGAATGCATTTTAACAGGTTTTTCACCACTAGAGGGTGTTAGCTTACGTTTTTCATATAGATAACACAGTGCTCATGCACGTTAAATTACCTGGGAGCCATCACTGATTGGCTAAACTGCAAGTCTGTTAAAAGAAATGAAATAAAGGGGCAGTTTGCAGAGGCTTAGATACAAGATAATCACTGAGGTAAAAAATATATAAATATAACTGTGTTGATTATGCAAAACTGGGGAATGGGTAAAAAAGGGATTATCTATCTTTTAAAACAATAACAATTCTGGTGTAGACTGTCCCTTTAAGTTCAACAATTTTGGCCTGTAATTTTAATACAAGAGAGTCTTGTTGAGAATTTTCTTTGTCACGTAAATTAGCTCTATCTTCTATTTCTGATACTTGAGCTTCAACCTCATTCAGTCTCTTATTGAATATCTGTATATCGCCAGCTAGCAGAGACACATTTTGAGTCAATTTATCTTGTTGAGGGCGAATACATTCCAATTCTTGTTTTAAGAAATCAAATTGTGGGGCTATGAAATCTGAGATTTCCCTGGCCGGATTTTGTGAACCAGGCACGGAATAGGAGTCCGTAAGGTCCAAAAAAGCTTTCTTGGGATGCACTAATATTAATTTTATCTTTTTTTATCTTTCTCTTTATTATCTTTGGCTTTCTGAGGCATATTTGGTGATCTAGGTTTAAGTGAGGTTACAAACCTCTCCATTAAAATATATATACAGGTAGCCCTCAGTTTACGCCGGGGTTAGGTTCCAGAAGGAATGGTTGTAAATCGAAACCGTTGTAAATTGAAACTTAGTTTATAATGCAAGTCAATGGGAAGTGAGGGAGATAGGTTCCAGGCCCCTCTCAAAATTGTCATAAGTAACACCTAATACATTATTTTTAAAGCTTTGAAATTAAGACTTTAAATGCTAGACAGCATTATAAACCTAATAAAATAATCACACAACACAGACTTCACTTGCATTTTTCTGCAAACAGTTCTTTCTATGCATTCCAATCTGTACTGAGTTATAGACAGGAAGATCTTGTTCCTTTGAAATCTGCTAGATAGCGCAGGTGTGGTTAAACTGATTAATTTCAGCTTGCTTGGCTTTGCTGCAACACAAGCGGACAGCTCCACCTACTGGCTATTTTAATAAATGCACTGCTTCTCAATGCTTTTCAATAGCGGTCACCTGACTGGAAAAAAAGGTTGTTATTCTGAAACGGTGTAAATTGAACCGTTGTAAAACGAGGGCCACCTGCATATATATATATTATTTGTTGATCTTTGGTCTAAGACCTGTATATAGAATTAATACATAGATTAATTGTGATGAATTTCCAGCAGCCATAAAATACTGGTCCCTAATGCAATAGACTTTCTAGTAGATATCACATTTAAAATAATTCCTACGTCATAATATAAACATTGAACATATTTAATTTTAGTAATCCTTCTCCAGGGCAATCTGTTCCAGCATCAAAATATAATCCAATAAATATACAGCCTCTGTATTACCAAAAAAAAGTAAAAGGACCATACACCTACACATTTTCTAATCTAGGAAAAATATCACAATATTACAGCCAGAAATACTTTCTACAGAATGTCAATACACAACTCTTTATAGCAGACTCTATATCACATCTAGTACATATGGCTTTCTTTATAGATAAGTACCCAGATTATTTACATAGACTAATGCATACTTCTCTTCTTATTAGCCTTAGTGCTTCTATATAATCTCTAGAATTCCAGATTTACTTAATTTGTACGCAATTCCATTTTGTTAAAAGTCTTGTACCAATTAGATACATTTTACATTACGCCCTTCAGTACCTTTTTTTTTTTTTTTTTTTTTTTTTTTTTTTTTTTTTTTTTTTTTAATTTTCAAAACAAGCTTTATTTATAAACGAAGAAGCATTACATATATGAGATATTGTTCATATGAGATACAAAAAGTAGTGAAACTGCGAGGACACCCTCATTCAACAACAAGTGTATCTTTTTCAACCTCAAATGTCCAGGTATTATTGAGTAGTATTGTGGAGCAAGACAGTCCTTTTTGTCCAGTGATTGTCTCTGGCTTCATCCATGTTCAACTTTGAGCTTGTTTCAGCGAGTGTGACAACTCGCTGTATGTAAACACATCACATCTTTGCAATAACATATTCAGTTAAACTTAACTTCAGGGATAAAATTTGATAACCGTAAAGTACCCAGCATCTTTGCTTCACACAGCTGGGTTTTAAGAGTCTCTGAAGTTACCACCCGGATGGGTGTGGTGGAGAAGAATTAAAGAGTAAGATATGGGGTGTAGAAGAGTTAGGGTGGGGAGATAGGGGGAGGGAGGGCGCGAGAGAGGAAGGAGGGAGAAGAGGAAGAGAAGAGAAGAAAAAAAAAAAAAAAAAAAAAAAAAAAAAGGGGGGAGGGGGGGGGAGTAGGTAAAAAAGGGGGGGGGGGTTTGGGGAGGGGATCAGTGGTGTAGTTTAGAGTAAGGGGAGGGGGGGGAAGGGTGTGGCGGGAAGGGGAGGAGTGAGTGGGAGTGCTATCCAGCGACAGAGGAAATCCCCATCCCATTGATCTAATCCCCATGTGGGCAGGGTAGTGTGGTTCTTCAGTCAAAAACCAATGTGTTGCAGGTTTGCTTTATAGTCCCCGTCCTGTCCAGGTCAGTGTCATTGTTTCGTGTATGGCCAGTCTGCCTGTCCTGAGGTAATGAAATCTTTCAAGTTTTAACAGTTCCTCCACCCTTGCCCTCCACTCCCGCAGGTCCGGCACTTGAGTTTGCTTCCAGTACCTAGGAATTAAGCCCTTTGCGCTGTTCAGCATGAGCAGCATAAGTAGATATCTGTCCTCACCTATCACTTTAGGGAGGCCGTAATATATTAAGTATGATGGTTTTGGAGGGATAATAACCCCCAGTATCCTGCTCATCTCTCCCAGCACCTCCCCCCAATAAGATATTATTTGTGGGCAATTCCACCAAATATGCAAAAGGGTTCCCTCCCCTCCACAGCCCCTCCAGCATCCCCCGTTCGTGTGGGGGTATATCTTCTGTAACCTATGAGGGGTCATGTACCATCTGCTAAGCAGTTTGTAGTGGGCTTCCTGTATTTTCATGGAAACTGACGCCCTTTTAGCTCTGTTAAAGATTTTAAGCCATTCTTTGTGCTCTATCTCTAGGTCTAGGTCGGTCTGCCAGGCTATAGTGTAGCTCGGGAGGCTGGTCCCCCCTTTCAGTAGGAGAAGTTTATATATCTGAGAAATGAGGTGTGATGGGGTCTGTGACATTGTACAGAGTGTTTCAAATAGTGTCCTGTCTCTAGTGAGCGAGGCTCTATCTTTGTGTGTTCTATAATAGTGCGTTATCTGCGCCGTTCTGAACCAAGAGGCGAAGATGTCTGGTGCCCACTCCGTTAGCTCAATCTGTGTCTTGAGCTCACCCTGGTGTAATATGTTAGATATGGAAATTTCTTTAAGGGTGTGGTATGTTCCTGAGATAAATGGGGTATTTTCTATCCCCAAGTCTGGGTTTTCCCTTACAGGGATATTTGGCGAGCTATAAGATGACAGTTGTGAGTTTTCACTGACTATCCTATCCCAAGTTGCAAACACCTCCTCAATCAGAGGGTATTGCTGTATTGTGGATGGGCGTCTTTTAATAGAGACCCACGCCAGGGCTCCAATATTCCTGCGCCTCAGGATGTTGTTGTCTATTTGGACCCATGCTTTATTGCGTAAGTTCTGACTCCATTCCACCAACCTTTGTAGCGAAATCGCTCTCTGATATTCCCTTAATAGGGGTATACCCAGTCCCCCTTTATCTCTAGGCAAGTATGTGGTTTGTTTCCTAATTCTGGGTTTCACTCCATTCCATATATAGGACTCTATAGCCAGCTGTATTTGCCTAATGTATGGTGCGGATGGGGAGACAGGGACGGTTTGCAATATATACAGCACCCTTGGTAGGATATTCATCTTAATCACCCCCATCCGCCCCATCCACGAGATAGTTTTGTTTTTCCAATTGTTCATGTCTCTAAGAACCTCATCTTGGATTTTCTTATAGTTAATCTCCGCTATCTCTCGGATATCTGACGAGATTAAAATCCCTAGGTATTTAATAGTGTGTTGTGCTATTTTAACAGGGCAATCCGTCAGGTGTGCATCAAACACTGCAGGGCATTCTGTGATATTTAGTATTTCAGATTTTTGGGGGTTAAGGAGAAAGTTAGAGACTGCACCGAAGGCAGAGAACTCCAGCAGTGCCTCCGTCAGTGACACAGGGGAGTCTGACAATGTCAATAAGATGTCGTCAGCGTACATCGACAGCTTATGCTCAGTACCTTCTATATTAAGGCCTCTGATGCACGCGTTAGCTCTGATTTTGCTCGCCAAAACCTCAATTGTGAGGGCAAACAGGATTGGCGAGAGGGGGCACCCCTGCCTGGTCCCATTCTGGATCTTAAAAGTGGTTGACAGCGTGCCATTGACCCTGACTCTGGCGTTTGGCGTTGAGTAAAGGGACATAATCATGTTTATTAGTCCGGGACCAAAGCCGAATTTCTGTAGGGTATGTTGCATGAAAAGCCAATTCACCCGGTCAAACGCTTTTTCAGCGTCTGTTGTGACCAGGGCGAGCGGCTGGTTTTGGTTATGGGCAAACGAGATCATCTGAAGAATTTTCAAAGTGTTGTCCCTTGCCTCACGGAAAGGCACAAATCCTACCTGGTCAGTAGAGACCAGGTTTGGTGTCAACCTATTGAGTCGGATGGCTATGACCTTGGCTAGGATCTTTATATCTGAATTCAGTAGGGATATTGGCCTGAAATTTTCTGGTTTGTTGGGTGGTTTCCCGGGCTTGGGAATAACAGTGATATATGCTTCAAGCATAGAGCTTGGCAGTATTGGGGAGTCTGACAGTGTATTAAATGTCTTTAATAGTATTGGGGCCAAAATATCTACATATTTTTTGTAATATTTAAGGCCGAAGCCATCTGGTCCCGGACTTTTCCCGGAGGGGAGGTCTTTGATTGCTTTTTTAAGTTCTGATAAGGAGATTGGGGAGTCTAAAGCTTCCCTTTCCTCGTCTGTGATTTTGGGGAGTTCTACCCCCTCAAGGTATTCTGTGATTTTCCTCTCCTCTTGTTCTTGGTCAGAGGGGTGCCCCTCTTCTCCCCTTGCATTTTTGATGTTGTATAGTGATGCATAATATGTCCTGAAAGTGTCAGCTATCGAGTCTGCATCCGATTTGACGCTTCCTTCTTCATCTACCATCTGATACACATGCGATCTTAACTTTTTACGAGCCAATGCCCTGGCCAACAGCCTCCCCGGCCTATCTCCCTGTTCATAATAAAGTTGTCTCAATTTTAGAGCCTGCTTCTGGTAATCTTCCTGTAGGAATTGTAACAATGCCTCTCTAGATGTAGTCAGTGCTTTCGTGTGTGCATCGTTTGCCGGTTGTGCTTTATGGGTCAGTTCTGCTCTTTCTACCTGTGTCAATAGTGTCTGATAACGTTCCCTTCTAGCTTTCTTAAGCTGAGATCCCCTTTTGATGAGAATACCCCTAATAGTACACTTGTGCGCCTCCCAAATAGTGGTCCCTGGTAAATGGTCATCAGTGTTAAGGTGGAAATACTCTATGATCGCTTTATTCAATTCAGCTCCAAATAGGGGGTCGTCTAGGAGGGTGTCATCCAGCCTCCACATGTAGGGTGTAATTGGAATAGTGGGCCAAAGTACCGAACACCCTACTGGCGCATGATCTGACCACGTGATCGGGTAAATGTTACTACTCTTCGTAATCGTGAGACCTATTGTGTCCGTAAACAGATAGTCAATTCGAGAGTATTTTCTGTGTGGATATGAGTAAAACGTGTAATTTTTAATTGAGGGGTGATGAGTACGCCACACATCATAAATGGCTATATCTGTCAGTGAAGCATTGATACGTTTCAGTGTTTTATGGGGGACGCTGGAAAGTCCATCCGAGGTGTCCATCAGCGGGACAAGCGGTGCGTTAAAGTCACCTCCTAGGAATAAAATGCCTACCTTTAATTCTAAGATTTTACGAGTGACTTTTGACAGGAAGAGGTGCTGGGAGTGACCAGGACAGTATACGTTCGCCAGGGTGATGGGCCTATTATATAGGAGTCCCGTGATCACCAAGTACCGACCCTCCGGGTCTTTGAATGTCTGTGTGATTTGGAATGGAGTTTTAGCACTGAAGAGCACTCCCACTCCGTTCTTTTTCTTAGGGCCAGATGCAAAAATTGCGGTGGGATAGTGGTGAGAATTCCATTTTGGCTCATGGTTCACTGAGAAGTGTGTTTCCTGCATAAGTATAATATCAGCACCCATTCTGTGCAGGTCTCTAACAATTATAGATCGTTTGTTAGGGCTATTCATCCCCTTAACATTTATTGTAATAAGCTCGACAGGGAGCGGATTTTTTTGTCTCTGTGTCATGGTGTGAGTGTTGATGTGCGAGTGGCTAGGGTGTTTTGGAGGGCGGGATGGGGAGGTAGAGGGAGAAGAAGAAAAAAAAAAAAAAAAAAAAAAAAAAGGGGAGGGGAGAGGGAAGGAGGGGGTAAGAGAGGGGAGAAGGTGACTAGTGGAGGAGGGAAAAGAAAGGGGGGTGAGGGGGGTTGTGAGGAAATGAGATGAGGGAAAAGAGAAGGCGAAGAGTGGGGGAGAGTATGGGTTAGTAAGGGATCAGAGGTATGGTAGAAGAGTATTAGAAGAATAAAGGATTAGTTGTCCTCACTTTGAGGACGGAAAAGAGTAGAGAAAAACAGATTGTCAATATATTATCTATTGACTCAAACTTTAATAACAACTACAGCAAAGCGGGGGTAATTGTCCCTATGCTTTCGCTGGTAATATAAACTGATATATTAACTTTGTAAACTAACATTCTCTAGATTCATTCAAATAGGCATTACCTATAACATTAAAGAAGAAAGACCTGTAGTGCAAAAGTCCTGAAGATCAAACATTTAAACATTGCTTTATATGAGTTTCTTTACTTGGAGGACACATGCATAACCATGCCAACACCTCATGTGTTTCTACCTCTCTAGACTATGTGTGTGCCTCCCTCTATTGACTGCTCTAACCTCCTGGTCCTCCATGTGAGTCCGGGCCTATATCTTTTATTTTACATTATTAAACCCACCTCCCTATGTGTTTGCGTTAGTATGTCATTTCTCCTGCACATCTATAATATGAGTCTGAGGTGTTCAAGGGGGGAGATCTACATGGTTCCTCGACTCTCATCTGATTTACTTTTGTGGGGGGTTTAGGTATTAACTATGAGGATTGAGGGGGTAGTATCTGGTTGTCTGGTCTTTGTACTATGGTGGTATATGTGATTGCATGTTGATGATATGTTAACTCTATATCATTCTCAAGTGTTGTTTGCTAGTTGTCAGGTTATATTAGTTGCGTATGTTCTTAACCATAGTCTATGAGTGTGTGCTACAGTACCATACATGTGTCTTGGTGTTAGACATAAAACAGTTAGTAAGCAATGACAATTTCAACAAGATAATAACATACGACCTGCCAGGAGTTCCTCCAACACTCGACTTGCTAACACAAATCGTGTGTGGCTTGAGTCTATAATTATTTTCAGTTATAATGAACTACATTTAATTTGCTATGGGCTGATGGCCTTCTTCACGGGGCCTTCTCGGAGCTCTGCGGATGTCCTCGCCCACCTCCTGTGGCGGGGTGATGTGAAGACCCAGGGCTTGATTAAAACTGGGAAGGTCCTCTATGGATTTGAAGACGTGTGAGGCATTGTTCTTCGTTGCAATCAGGCAGGTGGGGAACCCCCATCTGTAAGGGATCCTCTTCTCTTTGAGGACTGCTGTAATGAACCTCATATCTCTTCGCTTCTGCAGTGTGGTTGGGCACAGGTCAGAGTAAATCTGGATTTCGGATCCTTTGAACTCTATTGGGTGCTGTGTTCTGGCTAATCTTAAAATTTCCTCCTTGTCCTTAAACGACAACATTTTCATTATGACGTCTCTGGGGGGAGCTCTGCTTGGTGGTTTAGGCCTCAGGGCCCTGTGAGCTCTTTCTATTTGCACTTCTGAGGCAGAATCATCCCTTTTAAGGTGTTTAATGAACTCTTGTATATAACTCTGTAGGGCAGGAGGATCTACTGCTTCTGATATGCCTCGGAGCCGGAGGTTGTTCCTCCTGCTCCTATTCTCCAGGTCCTCCACACGGTCCATGAGAGCCTGTACCGTGCCATCCTGGGCTTGCATATAGCTGGTTTGGTGTTGCAGGTCTGAGCTCAAAGATTCCTGCCTCTCCTCCATTATGGTGACCCGCTGGTCCACAGCTGCGATGTCCCTTTTAAGTTCCCCGAACATATGTTTGAAATCTTGCATTGCCTCCTTAATGTCCTCTTTTGAAGAGAGGTGTTTAATGTCTGCTTTTGTGAGAAAGGAGGAGCTGTGTGCTTGACCACCAAGTTCGTGTATCTGTGTCGTTATTGTTTGTTTTGCAGCGCCCTGATTAGGTCCTGCAGCCAGTGTTGCAGGGTCAGCTGGGATTAAATAGTTCTCCATGGCAGAGGATTGTGCACTCTTTGTCAGTTTGGTCGCCCTTTTGCTTGCCATCACATATATTTGCTCCCTATCCTTACTGGGACCTTGTCCCCTTTACTCAAGAAGAGTGCTGAGTTATATTGGGCCAATGTTATCTCTCTGTGAATATAAGTAGTAGGTTTATATCCCTCTATAATGATGATAGGTAGTTAGCATACACCTTGTGTCTTAAATTGTTGAGAGCTCTCACAGCATTAATGGAGAGGAGGCCCCGTTTATGCTTTCTTATTATTCATGTCTCTGGGCATTTATACTAGGCCTTTGTACTTGTTTATGACGCAGGTGAAACAGTAATAAGAAAAAGATAAAACAAGATCCCCCTGCCTGTGTCTGCTACTGTTACCTTCGTAGCCCGGTGTCTCTCTGAAGCGTGGTTGTTCCACTTTTGCTGGGCTTGATTGCCGACAGTTGTAATCGCTGTGCGGTCTCAGCAGCTCCCTGCTATGCGCCCGGCTATTTCAGGCTCCGCTCCAGTCACGTGGACACGGCCCGGTATCGCGGCTCTCCGCCGCGATCAAATGCAATAGACTCCGTTTATGGGCAGATGTGGTAGCTACCGCCAGTGCTTGGATCTGTACCCGATGTGCTATAGAATTATCCGGGTATGTACTTCTACCTTGCCGCTTCTCTCCGTGTATGCTGAAGGTTGTTGTGGAGGACCGGGTATCTAGGTCACACGCTGCTTTCAGCACAGTTTGGGTCTCCGCTGTCTCCTCTGCTAACCTGATGCTTTTATGTACCAATTAATTCAGTTTGAGAATGTTAGTTTTATGCGATAGACAGTAGGGACTACAGAGCTCTAGAAAGATGCTGCCATCTTGGATCGTGGCTAAGCTCCGCCCCGCCCTTCAGTACCTTTTTAACCACATAGAAAATGCATAAAGGGCTATCCCAATATGCCTTGATTTTTTTTTCTGTCTCTTTTTTTTCTCCTTTTTCCCTTCTCCCCCCCTTATTCCCATTTCTTTTTATATATGTTTTCCCCCTTTTTTTCTTCTTCTTATTTACCCCAGTTATACACCTGTTATAGGCAAGGAGGGAAAAGGGGAACAAAAAAAGGGGGAGAACAAGAGAACAAATAATAAATTGAAAGTCACTTCTCGTATAACTGTAATTAAGCTTCTCCTTAAAGGGACAGTTTACTCAAAAAATTTCTCCCCTTTAATTTATTCTCAATGATCCACTTTACCTGCTAGAGTGTATTAAATTGTTGGCAAGTATTTCCTTTGCCCTCATATTGGCATTTGAAATAGTTTATTTAGCCTGTGGTATCCCCACCTATCCTGAAAGTTTTTGGCCTCGAGACCAAGCTGTGTTAACACAGCCATTAGAAAAGATTACACTCCCAGTGGGTTATAGAAGAGATAAGGTAATAAAATGTAAATTTTTCCATTGTTCTCTCCAAGTATTAGTGATTGGTTTATGGACAGATATAAGATAAAGAAGCAGGAATATGTACACAATGTTATAAAATAATGATTTCTGATTATACCTACAAGCTCAACCCATTTAATTAGGTTGTGGCTTCAAAACACTAATTCATATACACAAATAAGCCTTAAAAAGCAAATCTCATGCATTTTATACTCTGCATCTGATAAAAAAAGTTATTGGAAACACATTAAGGGAGAAACAATTTTATAGTGTACTGTCCCTTTAAGCGGTATAAGTTTTTATAGAAACGATTCAGTCTTTATTTAAGTTTATAGCTTGCTGTGGATTTCCATAGACAAGTTATCTTCACTGAGGACACCCATGAAGTGAGGGGGGCAGATAGAGGAATGCCACTTAATAGTTCAAAACATGGGGTTTCAAAACAGGCAGGAAACAATTGCCAATGTAGTGCTTATGTGCCTTCGTCCCTTACATATATTCTGGTCAACATGAGGACCTGTTTTCTTTCAGAGGACTTTAAGTTATGAACCCAGATGACAATATAACACTGTGTACACACTGTATACACACATTTAACTGCGTTACGTCACAGTCACTTTCCATAAAATACAGGTTCCCAAGTTGTGGCTTCTTGGCTGAAGCTATATGTTGTATTCACAGTTCATAGGCGAAGCCCTCTCTCTCAATCCTTCCCAGAGACTCAGACTTGCATTAACTTACTTGAAAACGGTGAATGAAATACAACTTGAAGACACAACAGGATATTGCCCTTGGCCAGTCAGACAAAACATAAAGCCTATTAGAGGCTTCCCACTTGGATGCAGTTGAAACTCCAACTCCAGAAAGGCTCTCTTATTCAAGCCTAACTTCACAAAATGGCACCAAAAAAATGTACGCCACTACGAAGGCGCCTGGTAAAACACACGGTTCCATGACCTTAGGAGGGAAAGCGGAACAGCAATTTAGGTTAGTTCCGCCAAGTACCAGCCATATCAAGACTTTAAGCTTCTCACAGCCACCACCAAAGTCGGCGTCTAAATGGAATTACTTCTTAGCAATATTTTTTTCCCCAGGGAATTGGCAGCCAAATTGAATGTTTCCCTGTGCCGCTACCGGTACACCCAGGCCGACGTATCAGACTGACCTTCCATTTGTGGGATATATTGCTGCCAATTCGACTGCTCACAGGAGCTGTATTCCACACTGTAACTTTTGTCATGAGTACAGCCGCTTGCGATCTCTGTCTGCTGCCGTGTGTGTTCCCCTATGTCATATCCGGTGTAACGCATGTACGGACAACCTCATCATCTTGCAGTACAGTGGGTCCCACCCCTAGCTTTCTCTCCCTCCCCCTCTCTTTTGCTCTCTCTCTCCCCCTCTCTTTTGCTCTCTGTACCCCCTCTCTTTTGCTCTTTCCTCTCTTTTGCTCTCTCTCTCTCCCCCCTCTCTTTTGCTTTCTCTCCCCCCTCTCTTTTGCTTTCTCTCCCCCATCTCTTTTGCTCTCTCTCCCCCTCTCTTTTGCACTCTCTCTATCCCCCTCTCTTTTGCTCTCTCTCCCTCCTCTCGTTTGCTCTCTCTCCCCTCTCTCTTTTGCTCTCTCTCCCCTCTCTCTTTTGCTCTCTCTCCCCTCTCTCTTTTGCTCTCTCTCCCCTCTCTCTTTTGCTCTCTCTCCCCGCTCTCTTTTGCTCTCTCTCCCCGCTCTCTTTTGCACTCTCTCTCCCCTCTCTTTTACGCTCTCTCTCCCCTCTCTTTTGCGCTCTCTCTCCCCCTCTCTTTGCGCTCTCTCTCCCCCTCTCTTTTGTGCTCTCTATCCACACTCTCTTTTGCTCTGTTTCTCTCCCCTCTCTTTTGCACTTTCTCTCTATCCCTTTCTTTTGCTCTCTCTCCCCCCTCTCTTTTGCTATTTCTCCCTCCTCTCTTTTGCTCTCTCTCCCTCATCTTTTGCTCTCTCTTCC